>NC_061114.1:50316253-50322858 GCF_002878395.1 Capsicum annuum
ACACTAGGTCACCATCTTCAAACTCAAGGTCTCTCCTTCTAACATCCACATATGACTTCTGACAACTCTGCGCAGTTTTCAACCTTTCCCTAATCAACTTAACTTTTTCCATAGCCTCAAATACCGAATCAGGACCACTCACAGCCGCTTCACCCACCTCGAACCAACCTATGGGTGATCTACACTTCCTTCTATATAAGGCTTCAAACGGAGCCATGCCAATACTAGAGTGAAAACTGTTATTGTAAGAAAACTCTATCAACAGTAAGTGATCATCCCAACTTCCCTTGAAGTCAAGTGCACAAGCTCTCAACATATCCTCTAAGGTTTGGATGGTCCACTCAGCCTGACCATCGGTCTGCGAATGAAAAGCAGAACTCAAAAGCACTTGGGTACCAAGACCTTTTTGAAAAGCTTTCCAAAAATGCGAAGTGAACTGAGTACCCCTATCTGAAATGATAGACAAGGGAACTCTATGCAGTCTGACTAGCTCTCGGATATACAATCTAGCGTAATCCTCAGTAGTACATGAAGTATGAACAGGCAAGAAATGAGCAGACTTAGTCAACCTATCAACCACGACCCAAATGGAATCATGATGGCATCGAAAAGGAGGTAAACCAATCACGAAGTCCATATTTATCTCTTCCCACTTCCAGGTGGGAATACTAAACTTTTACATCATACCACCAGGCCTTTGGTGTTCAACCTTAACCTGTTGGCATATTGCACACTTAGCTACAAATGCTGCTATATCTTTCGTTATGCCACTCCACCAATAGATTTCCCATAAGTCTCGGTACATCTTGGTGGCACCAGGATGAATAAAATATTACGCCCCGTGCACTTCAGCCATAATCCTCTGTCTCAGATCATCAACATTTGGGACACACAATCTACCCTGCAGTCTCAACACACAATCTCCCCATTGAGAGAAAACCTCTACTTTTTGGTCCTTGACTATCTCCTTCAATCTAACCAAACTAGCATCTAAGTATGGCTTTTCCTTCACTTCTGAAACCAAGGAGAATTCGGAACTACTCTGAACCCCTATACTATCTTTAGCAGAGTCAAAAAACCTAACCCCCAATCTAGACAAACGATGTACATCATGATTCTTCTCTTTCTTACCTTCTACCACATGTGAAACACTACCTATGGACACTCTACTTAGGGCATCCGCCACAACATTGGCCTTGCCCGGATAGTACAGCACACTCATATCATAGTCTTTTAACAATTCTAACTATCATATCTGCCTAAGATTAAATTCTCTCTGGGTAAGCACATACTGCAGACTCTTATGATCAGTGAAAACATCAACATGGAAACCATAAAAATAGTGTCTCCAGATTTTCAAAGCAAACCCAACAGCAGCCAACTCAAGGTCATGGGTGGAGTAATTTTTCTCATGGGGTTTCAACTGTCTAGAAGCATAAGCTATCACCTTACCGTTCTGCATTAATACGCAACCCAACCTAACTCTCGAAGCATCACAATACACTACAAAACCATCAACACCATCAGGCAAAGTGAAAATAGGGGTAGAAGTGAGTCGAGTCTTCAACTCCTGAAAACTCTTCTCACAAGATTCAGACCACAAGAACTTCACTTTCTTTTGGGTCAACTGAATCATAGGAGAGGCTATAGAGGAGAAACCCTCAACAAAACGGCGGTAATATCCAGCTAAACCCAAGAAACTTTAAATATCAGTCGGAGAAATAGGTCTAGTCTAATTTATAACAGCTTTGGTCTTTTGGGGATCAACTCCAATACCCTCGAAAAAAATGATATGACCCAGAAAAATAACTGACCTTAGCCAAAACTCACACTTACTGAACTTGGCAAACAACTTGTGATCTCTAAGGGTTTGCAAGATAGTTCGGAGATGATCAAAATGTTCATCCTTACTACAAGAGTACACCAGTATATCATCGATGAACACTATGACAAACATATCCAGATATGATATGAACACTCGATTCATGAGGTCCATGAAAGCTGTTGGGGGCATTAGTTAACCTGAAAGACATAACAAAAAACTCAAAATGGCCATAACGAGTTTGGAAAGTGGTTTTTGGGATGTCACACTCCCTAACTTTGAGTTGATGATAGCTGGAACGAAGGTCTATCTTTGAGAAATAACTTGAACCTTGCAATTGGTCAAACAAATCATCTATTCTCGGAAGGGGGTACTTATTTTTATGGTGACTTTATTCAGTTGGCGGTAATTAATGTACATACGTAAAGAGCCATCTTTCTTTCTTACAAACAACACAGGAGCACCCCAAGGAGAAACACTGGGCTTTATGAAACCCTTATCTAGTAGATCTTTGAGTTGCTCTTTCAACTCCTTAAGTTCTGCAGGGGCCATACGGTAAGGATGAATAGAAATGGGTTGAGTATCAGGAAGAAGATCAATCCGAACTCTATCTCTCTATCAGAAGGTATCCCTGGGAGATCATCCAAAAAGACATCAGAAAACTCATTAACGACGTTAACAGATTGGAGAGTTGGAGTCTTAGACTTAGTGTCTTTGACTCTAACCAAATGGTAAATACACCCCTTGGAAATAAGCTTTCTAGCTTTGAGGTAAGAGATAAAATGACTCTTGGGTGACACAGAATTCCTAGACCACTCAAACATGAATGCACCCGAAAACTGAAACTTGACCACTCAAGTCCGACAGTCAATAGAGGCATAAAAAGAATACAACCAGTCTTACCCAGAATCACATCAAAATCTACCATGTCTAACTCAATCAGATCAGCCAACAAGACTCTATGAACAACGGTAACAGAACACTTTTTATACACTTTCTGAGCAACAATCAAATCACCCACTAGGGTAGAAACTAGGATAGGCTCAGGAATAATCTCAGGACTCATTACAAAATTCACAGCAATCAAAGGTGTAACATATGAGAAACTGGATCCAGGATCCAACAAAGCATTCATATCAAACTGAAATATATAAAGCATACCAGTAACAACATCGGGAGAGTCCTCCTATTCCTGGTGGGATGGTAAACCATAGAATCTATTCTGGCGCTGCCCGCCAGCATTGCTAGAAGAGGCGCCCTGAGCTGGGGCTGGGCGAGTCTCTTGAACTAGAGCACTAACAGTCTGAGTCTGGGTCTGAGGGAGATAGTCACGATGCCCTTGTCCATCCTGTGGACAATCTCTAACTCTTTGACCCATGTCACCACACCGGAAACAACCCCTCTTCTCACCCCAACACTCATCCAAATGAGCCCTACCACACTTAGGACACAGGGGACGATTTAGCTTACTGCCAACACTGTACTGGGACCTGGATGCATATGACCTGCTACCTTGATCTTGCCTACCTCTAGGCACAAGAGCACTAGCATATGACGGTGCTGGCATAGACGAACAATCCTGATACTGAGGGCGACTCCCTTCCTATGATCTAGTTTGACCCTGTCCGTGCCGCTCGGACCTAGCTCTCTTATTCCCTCTCATTCTATCTCTTTATTTAATCTTATCTGCCTCAATCTGTTAGGCATAAGTCATCAACCTAGAAAGATTCATCTCACTATTCAGCATAGCAGACCTACACTCCTTAACCACATAACTAGACACTCCAGTTACAAACTTACTCATACTAGCCCAATTATCAGCCACTAAGTCAGGAGCATACTTGGCCAACTGATTGAACTTTAGATAGTACTCCCTAACCGTCATAGATCCCTGTCGTAGGTTCATAAAATCTTCCACTTTCACCTTCCTTATCTTCAAAGGGAAAAACTTATCCAGGAATACATCCTAGAGCTCTTGCCAAGTTGTAGGGACAACTTACTCACCTCTACCTTTCCTCTAAGCAACAACTCAGTCATAAGAAAGGTCTTTCAACCTATACGCAGCCAACTCCATACTATGTTCCTCAGATACATACATTACCTGAGTAATCTTCTGCACCTCCTCAAAAAATAACCATGGATCCTCATCAGACTTGGACCTATAGAATTCTGGCGGATTCATCCGCATAAAGTCATGGATCTTGGCAGTAGCTGAATCACCTCCCTGCTGCTGTGGAGCCGGGGCCTGGTTGGCCTGAACATTTGTAGTAACAGCTTGGGCCAGCGCCTAAAAGGTTGCCTAAAATTCAGCATGAGACACGTTTTCATTTAATGGGTCAGTGGGTTGAGGTTGCTGACCATCATTATTTCTTCTCGCTCGACGTGGAGACATATTTTTGAAAGAGGAGAGCACGAATCAATAGAAGAGAGAGACACTTTAAGCACAATAGACTTTTGAAAGAAGGAATCACACTTTTTCCTAAAATGTCTTGTAGCCTCTTTCTCGTAAATGTGGCACGCTACACACCGATGATCAAGACTCTACTTAACACAGCTTGTCAGACTCCTTAGGATACGTTAAAACCTTAGGCTCTAATACCAAGTTTGTAACGCCCCAGAAAATGGGTCCCGGAGCATCACACGGTGCTTGAGGCTATGATTAGCCCCAAGTTAACCCTTTGAGCCATTTTCATTCAGTTCAACACAAATCAATGGGGTTTCCATAAATAACCCTCAAATATCAATAGAGTAATCATCATCCAAGAATAAAAGAATTTTAGAAAGATAAAAAAATACGACTTATTAGTCAACTCCCAACATCTATACTAGTCTGACAAGCCTCTAAGAAAATCAATAAAGCCAGCGAGTCATTGAGACATGCCCCAACTGACTCATACTCAGTTATCAAATATAAACAATTCCGTGAAACCAATATTAGACACACATCCTCGGAACATGAGGACTCACCACAATAGAGGATGTAGAATAGCGTGCCCAAAGAATCACTATCAAACCTAAAACTGAGCACCTAAACCTACATTCCAGGAAAATGCAGCCCACATTCGAAGATATGGGTCAGTACTATGGAAAGGAACCGAGTATATGGGGGTGTATGCAGTTGTATAAACATCATCATCATAAATATTTATAAGAAATATGCAGGATATATGAAAGACTCAAATAGCCTAAAGAAAATCATCATAATCATGAGAGGATGAAATAAGTACAATAACACATATGAGTCAAAATATAATTTGTCAATCACTTTTAGTTCATCAAGAATATTAATTCTCATAATGTAAATATCATTTAAATCTTTTGGAAGAATAACTTTCACAATTCCACTTTCAAATCACTTTACTATTCACCATAGACACAAGGAAACACACACACACTGGGAGATCCTATAATTGACATAAACCATGTGAGCTACATGGAGTCCAACGTACAACCTATGTTGGGGAGAGCCATCCTATCCTTGCCATTGGAGTAGGACTATCGATATCAAATCCACACAAACTAGTGATCACTATATAAATCAGCCTCAGGCTTACTCCTATGGGGGCACGTAGTTCTAGGGAAGTAAGGTCACTTTATACCTCCCACTCGGTACTAAATATTTTTCTCAGACTTAGCTCAGATCATTTCAAAGACAATCCACAATAAAACAATTTTAGTAATATATAAATATACATCAGGAGCAATCATGCTTCCCATCTATCAAAATTAACCACGTTCTGGATTTCTTTCACACTCAAGTTCAAAACAACTCCATTAAGACAAAAAGGTCAAATCATTCAAAATATCTCAAATATTCAACATCAACGTGCTTATAACACACACTTTCTCAAAAAAACATAATTTTCAATGGGATTCACATCCCAAATATCAAAATCATGATAAATATCGTTCAAGATTCATGCTTTATATCTCCACACATGTAAATTCATCTTTCAAAATCATAAATATCAAGATTTCATAATCATCATCATAAGATATGGGTTCATGCTTCAAATTCGTAAAAATCAAATAAAAATCATGCCTTTGTCAAGAAAATTACTTTTGGGCACAAGAACGAAAGAGAGTTCTTGTTCAAAAACCCCACATACCTCGAATGATGAACTTTAGATCGATACTCATTTTTGAGATGTTAATCGTGCCTTTGAATGATGGTTCTTGAAGTTCTTGAACTAGGAACTTGGAATCATGAATAAATTTGCAATATTAATGGTGAACTTTGGAGGTTCTTGAAGTTGGATGTAGGAGCTTAGGGTTTTCTTTTTGAGGGAATTTGATGAAATATAACATATAATTCTTCTAATAGGCTTTAATATAGGATTTGGATGGATTTTTCGTGAGGAGGAATGACCAAAACGCCCCTAAAAATTAAATAATTCTCGGATCTGTCCTTTGGTGAATTGTTTTGATAGTCTAAAGTAGATCAACCATTACGTTTTACTTCGATATCCAAATTGGATGAAACCAATTTTATTAGAAAGAGCACTCTCATATATTTCCGATGATATATAGTGTCTCATCCAGATCATTGTGTACGAGGAGTTATGATTGTTTGAAGTTGACCAAAAAATTTACTTTTGGTAGGCTGAAGTAGATCGACCATAACTTTTTGCTCTGATAGACAAATTGGATGAAACCAATTTCATTGGAAAGAGGACTCATAGAGATTTCCGTTGATATATAGTAGATCACCCAGATCATTATGTAAAAGAAGTTATGATCATTTAAAGTTGGAGAAAAAATACGCCAGGCCTCAGTACTTTTT
>NC_061114.1:50322958-50440432 GCF_002878395.1 Capsicum annuum
TTTTTGGTAGGCTGAAGTAGATCGACCATAACTTTTTGCTCTGATAGACAAATTGGATGAAACCAATTTCATTGGAAAGAGGACTCATAGAGATTTCCGTTGATATATAGTAGATCACCCAGATCATTATGTAAAAGAAGTTATGATCATTTAAAGTTGGAGAAAAAATACGCCAGGCCTCAGTACTTTTTCCTGCACGTTTTGCTTTTCACTACTCTTCATGGTTCGATCTGATTGTTCATAACTCGTCGCTCGGGTGTCTGTTTTGGATGATCCACATATCGTTGGAAAGCTTATTCAATTCTATACGCAATGGTGGGTCATAATCTAATACATTCCATATGCAAAATTTATAATTCATTCTAGAAAATAGAACCTAACACGTTTATGCACAAAATTTCAACGAAAATTTTTTTGGGGTATTATAGGAGGACATGTGAAACAAGTTGAGGTGGATGATTTAGTCACCTTTGAAAAATGAGGCAAATGGAGTATAGATTAGTTTTCTTCAAAAAGGGAGTCACTTCTGGAGTATTGGTTTTTTGTTGCTTGATCACTTTTTGAAGTCCTATCTATACTTGATCTTAATATTTTACTAGGACGGGTGTATAAAAATTAGCCTAGCCCTTGTGCAATGAGTTATTTTTTTTGTGATTAAATTTGAGGTCATTATGATCTTTAACGCATAATAATTGGGCTTAAATGATTGTGTCTCATGGTAAGAGGTAGTGTTGCTTGAGGACAAGCAAATGCTTTAAGTTGGGGGTATTGATGAGTGATGATTTTACCACTCATTCACCCTCATTATTAGTGCACATTACCTTGTTTTAAATGAGTCATGATTGTGATTAAATACACTAATATCCACTATTTGCAGTTATAAGAGTTGAAAAGACAAAAAGATATGCAGTGGAGCTTGAAATGATAAAAAAGGAGTAGAAAAAGTGCAGTTGAAGACCTGCAACGAAAGAACCTTAGTTACCGCGATCGCGTTCCATTGGTCACTATCACGGTCAGTTAAGATGGTCAATCAACCACAACCACAAAAGTAAATTGTGGTCACATATCCATGGTTACAGCCAAAATTGTGCGATCGTGGCTTGGCAGAAATGTTCAGCACAAGGGCAAAGCTTTAATTGTATATGCTGATCCCAATTTGAACCAAAAGACTCAAACCCTAGATTTATTAATCAATTATTCTATCACGTTACTTCTTCCCCAATTTTTTTAGATTTTAGCTTTGGACTTTGTAGGCTCCATTTTTGGAGAAGAAAATATTGTATAAATTTTGGGTGAAGAATATGTTGGATACTTTCTAAGTGGAGGATTGTCTCACTTCCATTGTTGATATTGTGGGAGAGCCATGTTTGAAGTAACATTCACTTAAATCTTTAACAAATCATTTCAATGGAGATTATGGGTATATCTATGCTTATTTATCTTATGTGTAGCTAAATCTCCCTCTTGGGGTTATATGTGAATAGGGTTTTAAGTGTGTGTGGTTGTTAGTGTTAGTATCCATTTGGTAGTTCATGTTTATGGTTTTTGTCATTACTATGCTACTTTTGGTGGGATTTGATGGGTGAAAGCCCCAAATACCCACAGGGGTTTGATAGGTGCAAGCTCCAAGCTCTAGAAAGTTCAAGGCCATCTTTGAAAGAAGGGTTTTGGGTGAATTTTATGAATCCATGTCATCCTCAAAAGAGGGATGTGGAGACCAAAGCAATGATAGACAATTATGCTCTTAGTTTTCTAAATTTTCACTATCTTAGACGTAAGAGTGAATATGAGGTTAACTATGCCATGGGTATCATCCCAAAAAATAGGGATGCCTAGATTGAGGTTGTGGTTACTAATTGTTGAACACACATATTAGGTAGTCAAAAGAATTGATGGGTGAAAGTTTGGTGTTTTGTTGAAAGACTAGCATCAAAATCTATAACCAAACCTACCTATGTTTGAATTACTAAATCGATGTTGATGACTAACTTTCACATGTCACTCCCTTAGTAATGCATAATCCTAAGATCCGTGCATAGTTGTTAAAACTCTAATTATTTGTAGCCCTAAATTTATACTAGAAAAATCCAAAAAGAAATAATAGTGTAGACACCTATGTACCCAATGTTATCTTTTTGTACCATTTGTTTGAATTTAACTTGTATCTATCATTTCAAAATTGATTTGATCACCACTCATATTATTTCTCGTAGATTCGAAGCCAACTCCAAAGTTCGGTAAATATATTAATGACGACTGTCTTGCACTTCAATTGATTTGTAAGTTGAGTATTTACAGTCAATAGACGCATAGCACAAGTGGAGCCAATCCATTTTGAGAATGACATCAAAGTCAGTTATCTTAAACTCCACAAGGTCAACTGAATTAAATTTTTGAGACACTGTGATCGGGTAATTTTTGTATACCCGTCTAGCGAAAATAGAACTACCCATTGGGATAGACACTGAGAAGGGCTTTGCTAATATGTTGGGACTGGCACCAAAATCTATAGCTATATATGTATTAACAAAAGAAAGTGAAGATTTGGGGTATAACAATGCATAAATGTGAAGGTGGAAGACTTGTAACATATGTAACCACATTAGCGGAACATTCATGATCTTGCTGGGTCCGTAGGGTATAAAATCAATTCTGACACTGCCCTCTAGTGGCATTGAAGGTGGCAACCTGCTGAGTTGTGTGACCTGCTGGAGCTGATGAATATTTGAACTGACCCTGTTGATGAAATCCTTTCTTTTATAGGTAACCCCTGGGCAATCCCTGATTCTATGTCCTAGCTTTCCATATCCAAAACATATATTACTGCCTTCCCTGCACTATCCATGATGATTCTTACCACATCTTCTACAAAGTGGATTAGTGCGAGCACTATTCACGCTACCCTGGGACTTAAATCCTGACGCTCTATGCCAATTGTCTTGCCTGACCTTAGGCACTGGCTGAAGATTGGGCTAGAGCTAAAAAATTTTGGTAGAACTGAGAACGATTCCCACTATCAGGCCTTTGCTATGAGAAATTAAAGCTACCGGTTCTGGCCCTCTTATTCTCCCTTTCCTTCTCTTTAAGCTTCTCCTCCTCAGTCTACTGAGCATGAACCAACATCCATCTCCTTAATCAACATAGACATTCTATCTTTGACTACACTATCTGACATACCAGACACAAACTTACCTATTCTATCCCTAGAATTAGCCACCATAGTCGGATCATACCTCGCCAACTAGGTAAACTTGAGTGAGTACTCCTTCACACTCATGTTACCCTGCTTTAGATTTATAAACTAATGCACTTTGGCCTCCCACAACTAATGTAGAAAAAACAATCTAAGAAGGCCATAGCAAACTCCTGTCAGTCTATAGGTCCAACCTCAACACCTTTGTCCTCATTCCACTACTTGAATCAAGTATAAGGCACTCCTTGAAACTAGTAAGCAGCTAAGTCAACACTCTCACTAGTAGTAACACCCATAATATTTGTCACTTTCTATACACCATTCAAAAATTCTTGTGGATCCTCCTCGGACTGGAATATACAAAATAATAAAGGATTCATCTGAGTGAAGTCTTGGATCTTAGTTGCTGTCGTGCTCACTAGCGAATTGGTTGGGGCAACAACCTACTGGTTATTCTAAGCAGCTACACTCTGGTTAAGGCCTCTAGAAGGTTTTCCTGTATAGGTAGTGGTGCAGACTGATCCTTATTCCTTCTTCCATTATTTATTTTGGGAGGTATTTTTTGAAATAGATGAAGGATGAGTTAGAAAAGAGAATTCAATAGAGCTCACACTCTTTCGTATGACATGAATATTAAAAGAAGAGAAACTTTCCTAAAATGTCTCGTAGTCTCTTGTCTATAAGTGTGACACGCTTCACACTCATGCATAAGACTCTACTCAATGCAACTTTTAGATACCCTAGGACACTTTGAAACCTTAGGCTCTGATACAAAGTTTGTCAGGACCTGAGACTACCCCCTAATCAAATATGATGCTCAAGGCCACAAGTGACCTCAATCTAACCCATGATCTGGTAACTAATATGAGAATTAAATAGATTAATAATAAAACATCATATTTGGAAGCTAAGCTGATAAAAATTTTGTCAAGGTACAATACTATAATAATACTCAACATGTCTAAACATCTGATAAAAACTGAGAATGAGTCTAACTATCTGAAAACCTCTAAAACACAAAAAGTTGATGGAATAAACCCCCAACTAACTCCAACTTACTTTAGTATAGAAAATACTAAAAATAACTGCAAATAATGTATCCTCAATGGATGAGGACTCAAAAAAACTACGGTTGAGTGGTACTGACCTAACTAAGGGTGATCGGGGAACTGAGCATCTGAACCTATGCTATATGATAACATAGTGCAAAAGAGAGTATATGCTCAGTCCTTTGAATGTACTGGTATGTGAGATAAGGACTAACTGGAGTGCATATAGATACTGATCATGAATGCATGAACATATAAAATGAATACAAGACCAAATAAAATATGTACTAAAATGATCAATAAAACTGACTGATTGAATAGTTGTTAAACTGAACACTTGGTCATGCAAACCTGAGCTGATATAACCAAAATACTGAACGAAAATTGTAGGAGCTATCATGTAACTGACATTCCTTAATCCGAGTTGATTGAGGTCCAATCTGTAACCACAGTTGGAAGGGTCCTGGTACCTTGCCAGGGGTGCCAACACATGGCTAATGATGTGTATCCAACAAAGCTGATGTCCCCAAGGACAGGGTATCACCCTCAACTAACAGGTGCCCCTAAGATAGTATCAACCCTCAACTAGTTGGAAGACCTCTCTCATACCTACATTTTCTACGTCGTTCTAGAACATAGGGACTACTACTAAAGGTCCCACCCTCGGTTGGCAAGAAAGCCTTTATCCCTAAATTTTGCTGAGTGCTAAATCCTACTCCCAACTGAACTAACACTGGTACTGATTAGAGTTAATAGGACTCACAATTAATAATTGCTCAACATAAATATGATAATATAAATATGGTGATAAAATCATGAGCTAACTAACTTGTTGCTTGAAATAAAAAACATGCATAAACTTATAGGTATTGGGTGTTCATAATCCTCCAGCACTGAATAATACTTTAAATACAATAACATCATTTAAAACACTATTTGAAAATTCATGATTCAGAGACCCAAAACATAGTTGATGAAATCCATTATTATAAGTATGAAAATATATTAAACTTATGAAGACAACATGCTCACATGGTTTAATTCATCACTTGATAAATTGAGATGGTATCAACTAGACATGACATATATGACTGAGATTAAAAACATGTAAGAGTATAATTCACATGGTTAAAGAACAATGTCATGGTTCACATTAAAAACTATCAGGAGAAAATTGAGTAAATTCACACTTCACATCAAAATTTCATAAAAAAGGGGGAAAAGGTTTATACTTAAAAATCAAGGGATTCTTGGGACTCAATGGGTTGAAGGAACCCATTGATGAATATCCTACATACCTGAGTTTCTTGAATTATTGAAGAAAACTAGGAATTAGGACCTTAGATGCATGAATTCCTGAAAGAAGCTTTGGTTTTTGTCTTCTTGAGGATGGAGGATGTTTATACATCATTAACTAATAATGAATGGGGCAAGTAATTCCCCTCTTAGGTTTTAAATCATGAATTGGGTATTTAGGGAGAGGGGAAAAGGACTAAAATTCCTACTTTAGCTTTAATAAAACTGCCTGAAATTACACTATATCCGTGCCACGGAGTCTATCATGGAGGCTAGCCTCCATGAAATGCTACGTATCATGGAGGTTAACCCGTAAACGCTAGTATCACGGTGACTATTCTTTGTGACACTCTGAAATCGCAAAGAATTATTGCCTCCATGGTCCAAAACAACCCAAACATCTTCCAAAAATTCTAAGACTCTCCCGGATGACCCTTTTAACACTCCTAAACATATTTCAACTCATAAATCAATATTTCAAACTTGGGAAGAGAAAAAATAAAATATTTGAAATATTGGGGTGTTAAAATGGCCATGATAGTTGTACTCAGTGTAAATTGATGGCTTTGTGACCTCTAAACATGTGATAAATAGCTGGAAACTCGTCTAGAATCTTGTGTAGTATTAAATAGTTGTAGGGTAACCAGTAAAGATCCCCTTTGTTTTTGTATAGGCTATGGTTAGTGCCTAAAAATTTGTATGAACTCTTTACGAGTCGTAGTATGCCTTCCATAATGAAACTAGTGTGATGGCCTAAGTTTTTGCTCAGGGTACAATTAGGTCCCTTCGATTCATATGGTTTACATACGATTCGTAGTCTACAACTCCTAAGGTAACCATTGAAGGGTCTAGAGCTACTACCTTGACTACGACTCATGGAAACAAGTCGTAGTAAGTCCTTATGAGTCGTATAGTGACCCATAGTCACTGGCGATAATTTTTTAGCTTTTTAATTAAGGGTATTTTAGACATTTCCCCTCTTTTCCAATTATTACCCATGACTTAAAACCTCTTTAGGGTATCATTATTACTCTAAAATAAATCAAAATAACTTCTCAATCTCTCTCAAATCCCTAAGGTCAAGAACACTTGGTATTTCCTAGAAGTTGGTCAATTAAGGCTCTCAAGGGTGATTTCTCTCTATAGTTGTGATACTTTCAAACATGTTACTCTTCCCCAAATATTATTTTACGAATATCATGTATTTTAAATAATTTAATTGTATGGATTTGAATGTAGCTTTTGACATGGGTTAAGGATTTTGGAATGGATGATTCTTGAATTGTCTTCCCATGGTTTTCATGTGTGTATGCTTTAAATTGATTATTTTTGAACTAATGGGGTGCACGGGTGTGGGAATTAGAAGGGGGTTGAGGTAATCCCCCAATTTGGTATTGTGAACTTGGAAATTGATTTTGAACAATTGTATTCCCTCAACCCACATATGTAAATGGCTTTGAAATATAGAATTGTCACTTGGTTTGACTTACACACCTAAACTATTGTATTGCATAATTACTAAACAATGGACATAAATTTTGATGTCCTTGTTGTCTATGTTTTGATTTGGTAAGATAAAGGAGGTCGAGGAATTCCTCAAATATGATTTAATTAACAAAGGGGGTCGAGGCATCCCTCAAGTTAATGGAATTCTAGTGACATAATTATGAGCTTGCAAGCTAAATGGTTTGACAATACCTATGGTATGCCTTAATGTATAATTTCTCAGTTAATGAATGGATTATGTGAAACTTGTTTAAAGTGGGCTTAATGGGGGTTAGGTAGCTAAGCTGTGAAGGTATGGGTCTCAAATTACTTAAACTGGAAACTCATGTTTATCGATGTGAGGGTTGGTCTTGATGACTGTGTTCATTGTTCACACTATTAATATATAATGTATTTAGGATTAACTTACGGTTAGGGCATTTCCTGGTCTTCCTCGATACCTATGGTTCGTCAGCTAACACATACTGCGGCCCTTTCAGTAGGGGGAGCTGAACCCATATAGCCCATGGTTACCTGTTTATGACAATTAAGCTACAAAATCTAGGATAATGCTTTTCTATCATGCTAAAACTTGTTCCCTACCCTAATATCTATTATATATTTATGCATATATTTGAACATATACAGTAAGTTTGGAATTGAACTTTTTCCTGACATTATTTTACCCTTACCTTAAGTTGCATGCTAGTGCTAAGTTCACTAATTGTCTCCAAATATTGTATCCCCATGTGATGCATTTTCCGAAGAAACTTGTACTGGGGCCCTTTCATCAGTGGAAGGTTAACCCATATAGCCCATGGATACCTATTTATGACAATTGAGCTACATAGTCCAGGATAATGTTTTACTATTATGCTAAACCTTGTTCCCTACCCTAGCATCTATTATATATATGTATGCATATATATGAACATGTATAGTAAGTTTGGAATTGGACTTTTGACTGATATTATTTTACCCTTAACTTGAGTTGAATGCTAGTTCTCATCCCACTAACCATCTTCGGATGTTGTATCTCTATATGTTACCGGGTCCGAAGGCACTTCTACTTTCTTATGCAGTGTTAGGTGATATCAGAGTCGGTCATTGCAGTGAAGTAGTGAGCTTTCATTCTCTAGAAGACTTGATCATTCCATCAGTTTTTCTTCCTTAAATTAGAATTTAAGACTTTATATTTATATTGTCATTGTCAGGGTTGGGGGCATGTGCCGACGTAGGTTATTTTCTGATATAGAGGCTTTGTGGATATTACTGTGAATTGGGTATTGATGTTGACACTCTTAGATGTATTTGAACCTAATACTTTCTATCTTATTATATGTTTATAATTCAATTGTTGTTAGATGTGTTATGTTCTATTTGTCTAGGAAAAGGGGGTGGTCCTCAGTGGACTTAAGATAACCGTCATAACTAGGCCCTGATTTGGGTAGTGACATAAACATGAAATCAACTTGGGGTTAGCAAATATTCCTAGCATTTAACTTGAATGTATGTTTTGAATGAGGATCATATTGATGATAATTCACAATAATTTTTAGCTATTTATTATATCCTCTTTATGCTAGAAAAACTAACATACATCTCAATTTACTTTCGAAAATTCATCTTTCTATATCATGGTATATTCATTAATCATATATAAAAAACTATTAGATAAAAATATTTTGTTCCTGAACCTTGGCCAATTGAGAGAGAAATTGATCATATTTTTTTGGTCTAAAGCATATTGTATGTGATATATTATTATTCAGACCAACACATGAATATTTGTTCTCATAAGCAATTATTAAACTATTTAGAAGAGGCATTCAACACCAAATCAGCTTTGATATAAGTCAACATTTATAGCTTGATTGCATAATCTGAAAATTATACTCAACTCACTTTATATTGAGCAAGCAACTTTGCAAATATCAAACTGCATGTTGACAATATATGTACATGTGGTTACCTTATTGATGCATCTATTCATGTATCACAGGACAAGTGAACGATCCCTTATTCAACTTTTATACTTTTCAGAATTTGGTAATTCAATCCCAATATTAGATGGTGTAATCAACTTATCATGAGAACAAACAATATATAGAATTTATGAAGAATCTTATATATCTTCTATATATGTCCAATGCTCAATATGCATATCTTTAGAATGTCGCAATCATTCATGACAACTTATGAACTTTTATACTAATAAACACCAAGTTTATCATGACTTGTGACTCTTTGCTTTAGTATCAATAAACTTCTAGTTTATTATGGCATGTGATCTCATCATGCTCAGATAACTTTTCACATTTATGTTTCTTAGCAGAGTAACTTAGAGATATTCAATTTTCTCATTTTTCTACCTCTTCTGGAGGTGGGTTGTGATGTCTTTACAATCAACAACACATTCAAATTTATGAGCTTTAATAAATACAATCACATTACAATTCTATTTATAACAATCAAAATTTTTATTTTTCAAAAATGAAATATAATCATGCCTTAAGCATATCAAATTATGATAGCTTATACACCTCTTTAAGATATTGCTACTTCAGGAGTAAATAGAGGCACACATTTCTCTAACATATCTTATAATCATAATAAGCATGTGCAAATATTATCACTTTTGATGATTATTATCATATTGTCCCTCCATTCTTATATTTATAAATTCAATCACTTGTCTTCCTTTACACATATTTTGCATTGTTATCACATTCACTTCCCGAAATGAAGCGTATTCAATGAAAAAAATTTCATGTCTTTTCACCAAAAAATATATTATTTTACCTTAGCCATCATTATATTAGCAATAATGTGCATTGCTATTCAAACTCATCATCTTATTATAAAGGTGTCTTAGGTAATAAATCAATGGAACTTGAATCTAATATCTTATTATCTTAATGCATCGGGACTATAATACGATGTCTTACCCTTTTGGTGCGTTAAAATTTAAATCCACCATTCTACCCTCAATCAATGGCATAAAAACCAAATATATATTCAAAGACATAATCATTAGTAGCCCACAATTTTGAAAATAACAACAATATATGTATGCCCACTTTACTGGATTGTCAATGATTATCTTATGTTGAATATTTCCCTTGTTTTGGATTCGTCAATTAATTTTTTCATAATTGAGAAAAAATGAGTATAGATAGTAAACATATACAAAACTCCTTTTAGAAAATCATAATAAAGAGAAACATTAAAGTTCCTAATATCCAGTTATTGACACCCAAATTTAGCTCTTCTTTTTCATAAATTAAGTTTTTGATGCTTAGAATTCTTGAATATTTTCGTAATATATTTACCTATGTTTACCTTTAACAGTTTGAAAATGATATTTTTCTTATCTTTACTATTAAAATGCTAATAGCATACATTATAAATTTGCTCGGGAATAAATAAATAAATATATTGTAAATAATTATTTCACTAGTTTTTCTAAAACGAATAATTAAATATATATTAGCGTATTAACATAATCCTTGCCATGTTATTATATTTTCTGCAAATTTACTCTATTTTATTTTTATTTATTTACTTACGAACTATAGCTAAACGAATTTTAAATATAGCATATGTACATAATTTTAATCATGTGCATATGCTATATTTAAAATATAGCATATGTACATGATTAAAATCATGCACATTTGTATACATACCTATATGTGTGAATTTATATATATATATATATGTATATATATATATATGTGTATACGTTTAGAAAAATTAATGAGAAAAAAATAAGTATTGTTGAATTAGTCGAGTGAAATAGGTTTGGAAGAATTAGATTAATTAACTTATTCATTTGGGCCAATTTTCTTAATTAATTTCAACCCTTAAAAAACTTAACAAAACAACAGCCCACTGATCCAACTTCAGGCCTCCCTCCAAATATCAGCCAATTATAGGCCCACCTAAACCTTGACAAGGCCCAAACCCCAATTAAACCCTCATCTTTCTCCTATCTCAATAGCATGTTTGTCTCTAACCAGAACTCAACCAAAAATGTAGACACTTTTCTTTCTCTCCTCTATGAATATGAAAACACCAAATCGCTCAGGCCATCTAATAATAACAATTCAGGTGGTCTTTCACTTTCTCTTTCACCTTTCAACCCCACATCTATTAATTCCACAGTTTTCCCATCAGTTTTATATCCCTTCACCATTAGCTTTTCTTGCTCAAATCAGACCCCGAAGCACTCCATGTCAACTACTACTTCTGAAAAGAGGAAGATAGTGAAGAACCATCAGATTTAAGGTTGTAATCCTTATGATCCGATGGATCTGAGCTTGTGCCTCCCAATCCATCATTTCCCCCTCACATCAATCTAAATTTAGGCTTTCTCTTCTTCCAATTTGATCTTTTTTTTCTCTCTCTGATATTTGGGTTTTCCAAGAATTCAAAATTTGAATTCTTGGAGCCTCTGTTGAGAGTTGTTACAAAGCCCCTCCAATTCGGCTATAAAAGGAGCCTTTAAGCTCCTATTTTATCATCAAGTATCACTAAGAAAATCTATAAAAATTAGCATTAAAAGATCAGTATACTATTACTCTCATCCTCTTTCCAAGTTCAGGCACAAGTTTGAGTTCGAGTTCGAGTTTGAGTTTTAGTCTCTAACAAAAAAGACTTAGGTCGCTGCCCCACACAAGGTAAACTCTATCCTATCTTGACTACATTGTACGTAGTTTCTAAGTTCTTAACTGTGTGTTGAGTATGGATATTTGTCACTTTAGGATGTTTGATTTTGGTGCGAATACATGAAATAAAGATAGTTTTTCTCGTCATTTATTTATAATTCGCATTAGATTATGTGTTTGTGAGCTCTATCTTAAATAAAAACCTATGAGGTTTGTTTTTATGGAATTGGACGCTTTGTTTTGCTGGCCGCGAATGTGAACTTGATGGGGTAGTTCTTGCATCGTTGTGTTTTGTACATACTGGACAGTAGGTTAGTAGATTATTCAAACCCTCCAATGATCTCGAAACAAATTTCATGAAGCTTTAAATATTCTTGTATATGTTCAAGTGGATTGTTTGTATGTTTGCACGATCCCAACAACCTCTTTTTGTTATGGAAAGGAATTTTTAAAAGGTTAGGACACATATCAGTTTACTATACACCTTCGTTACAGAATATTTCTCTATTGATCATATTCCATGTTATGAATATTTCCTTTGATCTTTATACCTTTAACAGGTAATGATAGGCTGCTCAATTTTTGGTTATTCGTACTCTTCTCTCGGTCTTGTTCGATTTCTATGTCTTTTGTTTTATTGATAGGCTGATCCTTTTCCATTTCATGGATATATATTCTAAAGCTTTTTGGTATCTCTCCATTTGCTAAAGTTTTTTTAAGAAAAATCTAGCAATCTAACTTGCTGTGGTAACTCTCTTTTGGTAGTTCCAATAGCATATGTGTTATGTTGCAATTCTCTAACTATGAACCAACCTATTGATACTTGTAATAGCATTAGAATGATAAAGGGCATCACTAATTATTATTTTCAACTACTCCATGTATTCATTGTTGAAAGATAGGTGAATTGAACTTAAGTTAGTTTAGAAAGTCATCCTGTAATGTGCTTATTTTAGTATGAAAGGAGATTACACGATCTTGAAACTTTTTATTTAAATATGGTTCATCACATGTTTGAAATTCTCAATTTTTTGTCAGATTTCATAAAAGTATTAACTTAAGTATTAAAAATGATTAGAGAAGCTTGAAAACTCAATGTGAAGGAATTTTTTAACAAGTTTGAACAACTTTTTCTATGGCTAAGCCAGTACCATCTTGTTTTCATTGGTACAACAACAACAACATACCCAGTGAATTCCCATCTAGTGGGGTCTGGGGAGAGTAGAGTGTATGTAGACCATACCACTACCTCAGGTAAAGTAGAGAGGTTGTTTCCAATAGAGCCCCGGCTTAGGACCGATAACAGTGTAACAAACACAAAACACAAATACATTTAAACTAGTACAGTATGCAAAATAAACTACCACGACAAGCCATTAGATAATACTACAGCCACAAGATAATACTAAAAGCTATCTATCAAAAACCATAGACAACCCTCCACACCATGAACAAGAAACTTCAGACACAAATAAAGAATGCTCCCCTACTGTTATCGATGCAATCCCATCCCCTAACCGTTTACCCTAATCTGCATTCTCCACGCCTTTCTATCAAGGGTCATATCCTCCATAAGCTGCAATTGCTCCATATCATACCTAATCACCTCCCTCTAATATTTCTTCAGCCTATCTCTACCTAGGGTAAAACTATCCATAGCCATTGTCTCATATCTTCACACTGAATTAGATGCCCTCCTCATCACATACCCGAACCAACATAACCTCCTTTCTCGTATCTTGTCCTCCATCAAAGCCACTCCCACCTTCTCTCGAATAATATCATTCCTTACACTATCTTTCCTGGTATGGCCACACATCCATCGCAATATCCCCATCTCTGCCACCTTCAACTTTTAGATGTAGGAGTTCTAACTGGCCAACACTACGCTCCATACAACATAGTTGATCAGACTGCCACTATGTAGAACTTATCTTTAAGCTTCAGGGGCACCTTCTTATCATAAAAAATCCTGACGCCAGCCTCTATTTCAACCACCCTGCCCCAATACGATGCGTGACATCCTCGTCAATCTCACTATTGTCGTGAATCACAGACCCCTAATACTTGAAACTCTCCCTTTTCTTAATGGACTGGGAGTCCAGCATCACAACCACGTCAGCCTCTTGTGACACATCACTAAACTTACATTCCAAGTACTAAATCTTGGTCCTGTTAATAGAAATCCTTAGACTCAAGGGTTTGTCTCCAAATCTTAAACTTATTGTTAAATCCTCCTGAGTATCATCAATTAGTACCACATCATCCACAAATAACATACGCAAGGAACCTCCCCTTGAATATGTCACATCAAAACATCCATCACAAACATAGATAAAAAAGGGCTAAGAGTTGGTCCCTGGTTCAACCCTATCAAAATCAAAAAGTCCTCTGAATCACCACCTACCATCCTCACTCAAGTCTTCGCGCCATCATACATGTCCTGAATTGACCTAGTGTATGCCTCTGACACCCTTTTAGCCTCCAAGCACCTCTACAGAATCTCTCTAAGAACTCTGTCATATGCCTTCTAAAAATCAATAAACACCATGTACAAGTCCTTCTTCCTCTCCCAAAATTTCTCCATTAATCTTCTCATAAGGTGAATAGCCTCATTAGTCGAGTGAAATGACATGAAACCAAATTGATTCTCAGAGTTAGTCACGATCCTTCTCATCCTCAACTCTACCATCTTTTTACAAACCTTTATAGTATGACTCAATAACTTAATATCTCTATAGTTATTACGACTCTGGATGTCTTCCTTTTTCTTATATAATGGAATCATCATACTCTACCTCCACACTCCAGGCATCTGTGCTGCCCTAAAAATAATGTTAAACAACTTTGTCAGGCACTCCAAACTTGCCCCGCCAGTGCTCTTCCAAAAATATACTTGAATATTGTCTGGCCCTGTCACCCTACCCCGATGCATCCTACGAATAGCCCCCTTGACCTCCTCAAATTTTATATGCCGATATAACCATAATTGCGACACTTCTTAGATTTCCAAATCCGCCAACACGAAACCTTTGTCCCCCTCTTTGTTGAAAAGTGTATGAAAATAGTACTGCCACCTCTTCCAAATGAGGGCATCCTCAACTAACACTTTACCATTATCTCCCTTGATGCACTTCACTTGGTCAAGTTCATTAGCCCTCCGCTCCCTAGCCTTGGTGAGCCTATACAACTTCTTATCCCCGCTGCATATAAGCTCTCAAAAGCTATTGTCATAGCCGTCGTAACTGCTAAATTAGCCTCTCTTCTAGCTACCTTATACTTCTTCGTATCCGTTCTTCTCTCCTCATCATCCTTGATCACAACCAGCTTAGAATAATCCATATTCTTAGACTCTACCTTCCTCTTAACCTCTTCATTCCACCACCAGTCCCCTCAATGCTTACCAGATCAACCTCTCGAGACACCCAACACCTCTGTAGCAGTCTCTCTAATGCAACTGGTAGTCATATCTCACATACTATCCACATCCCCTCTACTCTCCCAAGATCCGTACTCTTTAACTTCTCCTCCATCACCAAAACAGTAGCCAAAGTCAAGCTACCCCACTTAATCCTAGGTCGAGCCTCCGCACTTCTTTTTTTTCTGTCCTTATTGAATACCAAGTCGATCACCAACAACTTATGTTGAGTCAAAAGATTCTGCCCTTATTTTTATTGGTAATTAGCTTAAATAAAGACACGAGTTTAGGCTCTCAAACTAAGGTAAACAAGTTGGAGATTTTACCTTCCAAAAAATGGTGGAGAAGAATTAATGTTATTTAAAGGAGTTTTTTGATTAAGTCCAATATGTAAGTTATTGTGTTGTGATTAAAGTAATTTTTTTGTGTTCTCCCTCACTGCTTTGTTCTTGTTTTAGTAAGATTGCCTCATATTCATCTTTGTATGAATTATTTATTTTTTCTAAGACTCCATTGGATATGTTGTTGTTGTCCCGTGATCTTATTTTGTTATTTTGGGGATTTGAAATATCTTCCACGCTATGATCAAGATCTGGTAATTAGTGATGAAATAATTTTGTAATTGTTGTAGCTTTATCAAAAATGTCCATTTTAATGGAACTCCTGAGTTTAATTTTTGTTCAAGAAGTGACTGGAGCATTTAAATACACGTAGGATACTAAGAAAGTATTTATTTGTTAAGACATCGTCAAAAGCTTGCAAAACCAAATGCCCATTTTTATGTAGACACATTGAACTTTTCTTGTGCTAAGTGTAGTCAGTAAACTCTTTAAGTTTTCAACTTTGGTAAATTATTTTGCTTGGACTTAGTTTGTCTATATTGTGAGATTCTGAATAGACCATCTAATGTAAAAGTGTGCACAAGACAATGGTATTCTCAGCATTTGTATGTATAGAATTATATGTATTGTGTTCAAGGTAGATGTAATTTCTTTATCAAGCTTAGCAACTATCCCGATGTTCAGCCACAACTATTATTCTTGGTATAACATTTTGTCAAAGTTAAATCTTTCCGTATATGTCTCTAGGAGTTTTAAATGTCCTTGCGTTAGCATATTGTTGTGCATAATTGTTTCTAATTTATCCTTCCCTTATCGAGATTTTTTATCTCTCTAATACTTTCATTTTTTTTTATTTCACATGTGCACTCGGGAGCGCGTTTGGAGTCTCGCGGCTTAACTCCAATTCTGTCCAAATCAGAGAAGTGAACAAATATTGTATTTCATATTTTACTCCGGCAGTCTAGTGCCTCTTTTCCACTTTCAAGATTTCTTCCTTCGTAGATACCTGTTATAATTGTTATTTAACATTTGACACTATTATTTAAATTGTGTTTTATATGTTCTTATCCGAAATAGTGTGAATCTTTAAATATTGTATCAAATTTAATTATTTTCTTTCTACCTTTTAGAATTTAAACTTAGCATAATCACTAGGCTTTGACATTTAGTATATATTTTAAAAGGCTTAGAATTTTGTAGGTAAAAGATATACCTTTTAGAATAGTTGGTCGAGTTGTCAGAGCCCTTTATGCTTTAATATGAAATAGTAGCTTTATCTTTAAAATTGAGTTAGTTTGTCACTAATTAGTAATATCGGATTAATAAAAATATAAGTTTCACGGTAGACGAATTTATTATTGCTAGACTCGAAAATCGATTTTAGTTATTTTAGATATCGTAAATAAAATCCCTTTTCTCATAAATAAAATTTTGTAATTTTGCCAATTTGATTCCGCAAGGTTTTTTTGAAGGATTTCAAAAAAAAATATATTACATGAGTCTTTTCGTAATAAAAAATAAATTCTTAAGTTATTGTAGATTTAAGCAACTATAGTTTTAGCTATTCATTTAGTGTAGGATAATTAATCTATTTTCATAAAATTTGATTTAAAGGAAGTAAAGGTTTTGTCTTTTTAAAGAATAAAAAATGTGAAGTTTCTTAACTAACCCTTTTTAAAATTACATATAAAAGCCTTGTATATCTTTTAAGAGAAATGATTTGAAATAATATCTTTCGACAATAATAAGATTGCATTATTTTTAGAAGTTATTTTGATAATTTTGAAAAGCGAGTGAAGCTTTTGAAAGTTTTCTAATCTTTGTCTTATAAATAATTATCATGTTTTACTTTAATAAGATATATTCTTTATAACTAAGATTATATCTTTTCTTAATTCAATTTGATTTCTTCATTTAATCTAAGTTTGGCCGGTTAACCATAATTAGCGGATCTTTTAGGGTGCTTAACCCCTTTCCTTTAAGATAATCAGTACCCTTTTCAAGAATCTTTTAAATAGACCTTAAAATAAAGTCTTTATTTTCTTCTAATCACATAGTTTATATAATAGGTATCCTAATTCACCGTATAACTAATTGGGTGGCAACTTCTTTAATTTAATTAGAAGTTTTTTTCAATATGTTGTACCTCAATTTGACCCGTGTTAAAATGGGGTATAACAGTTTAGCGGCTTCACTGGGGATTATTAGATTCTTAACCACAAAAACTTAGGTTAATAATTATGGTTTTCTAATGTCTGTTTGTTTTACCTTATTTGCTTTATGTGTTTATCATGTTTATGTGATATAAACTATAAATTTACTATTACTTTGTATGAATTATTTGTTATAAAATGTCATTCCGTTCATATTTCTTTCATTGGGGAAAAATTACATGTACACGTGAGGTGTGTTTTGCGCATCCGTAAATTTCTTTCAAATTTCAAAATTTAGGAGAGTTGGTGCATGTGCAATGTTGTAAGACCCCGCAAAAAAATTCTCTGATAGAATGAGCCTTAGGGCATGTCAAATGAGCCGTGATTCCGGCCCTAAAATATTGAGAAGTGACTTCCTAAGTGAGAATCATGTTAACCATATAGAATTTCCCTAATTTTGACTTTTTATCACATAGGAAATTTGATAAGGTTTCCGTCGATATAAGATTCGCCCAAATTCGATACCCGGGTAAGAAGTTATGGCTAATTTAAGTCCTAGTCGTAAAACAACGTCATTTTAGTGCTTGACGCGTCACGGAGAGGGTCTATTTGACAATTGTCAAATTCCAGTGGAACTCCGCGATAGTGGCGCATCGCGGAGGACCCCAATTTCTCAATAGTCAATTTCCAGTGGCCTAGTGTGATTGTGACGCATCGTGCTGAAGTTTCAGGTCCCAACCAGTGGGACAACGTGACGGCTCGGTGTTGCGGTGACTACAAGATTCCTATTTGTCAATTTTCAGTGAGCGACCGCGATAGTGGTGCATCGCGGTGGCCCATAAAATTGGGTTCCCAGTTCAATTTTTCCAGCTTCGTATAGAAGTTAAAAAGGGCACTTTGGACTTTTTCCAAGCCTCTTAAACCGTGCAAACACCAAATTAAAGTCATGTACAAGCATTCTAAGAAGTTTTTCTCAACAAAAACCCTAAGTATCCAAAACCTCTTCGAAGAATCTCAATAATCCACCATAGATATTCCAAATTGAGTTGAGATTTAAGTTCCCCAAGTTCAAGGGTTGCAAGAACCCTCTCTCAAGAGTAAGAAGAAGAGTTTGAAGCAAGCTTGTTCATCCAATTTCAAAATTTCAGGTATGTGGGGTTTTGAACAAGGGTAATCCTTTCACCCTTGTGCCCAAAGGCTTATTTAAACTATAATTTTCTGTAATTTATGAGATTTTACATGAAATTGAATTGGGGGTTTTCACCCATTGTTATTGGTTACAAGTTTTTGATGTTTCCCATGAATTGAGAGTCTAATGGCATAATTTTTACATGTTTGCTTGTGAAATTGCAGCTGGGTCTATACCCCATGATTTTAATCCTTGAGAAGTTAATTGTTGAAATGTTTAAAACATTGAAGTGTATGAGTATGTTGAGATTTTGAGATAAATTGCTGAAATTTCCAATTTTTTACATGAGTTATGAATCTATATGTTATCTATTATGCTTTTGATGAGTTCTAACTTGACATTGAATTATGGGTTAGTAATCCCTATTGAGACGAGATTTTATGAACTATTATGCTATAAACAGCCATGATTTGAGTATTCTGAGACTGTTGAGAAATGTTTTGACCTAATGGTCACTGAGTTTTGAAATCCACTCTACTATATGAGATTACAGATTTGATTATTGGGTTCTTATTAAACGATGAGATTATTCTAAAGTGGGTTTTCATGAGATGAGCGAGATAAACTAAAGAGAGTAGTATTTAGCATCGAGTTGGGTAAGCTACCATGGTTTCTTACCCTAGAACTATGTGCCACCGTAGGTTGGGCCTAAGCCTGAGATGATTGTTGTGCCTAAGGCTGAGATATTAGGCCCGAGGCTGAGATAAGTGATCACTGAAATAAGATTATACTCCTTAGCAAGAGTATGATGCCTCTTCCAACGTGAGGTCTCTTCCTTAGGAGGGAAAATCGTTGGACTCCATGTAGCTCGCATGGTTTATGTCGGTTAAGAGAATCTCCCTTAAAACTAAAGCTTTGAGATAAGATATTTTCCTTTAAAACTAAAATATTTTCCCTTGATATGAGTATCTTTTCCTAAAGCTTGAAATGAGGTATTTTCCTAACGTGAATGAAATTCCTTCAAGTATGTTCCAAAGTTATATGATTTTGAATTCCAAGTATTTGAGTTTAAAAGAGTTATGAGTTCTTGAACATTAAAGAAGTTTTACTCTCCATGAGACATATGCATGAGTGGAAAGTATTGCTTAAAGTTCCCTTTAGCCTTGAGTAATGAGAATAAGAGAAGAGTACAAATTTCAAAGCTAAAAGTATAATGACTCACGAGATTGTGTTACATGTTCCATTTTACATGATTCATGAGCTTTGCGTTTTATACTTATTTAAGCCATGTGAGTCATTACTTATTACATGCATGATTTGATTAAAGAGTATAGATGTTGTTTTATATAAATGCATGCACCCCCACATACTCAGTACATTCTCAAGTGCTGATCCACATATACGTCTATGTGCTACATTGTCTTATAATGTAGGTTCAGGTGCTCAGTCCTAACCTCGTCAGTGATTCTCGAGTACCTCTATCTACATTTCTACAGTGGTGAGTCCTTCTGGTTCGAGGACCTATATTCAGACATTTCCATATTTTGAGAGACTATGTTATTATTTCCAGTTCATTTTGAGTCAGTTGGGGACCTGTCCCAATGGCTCTCTAGTTCATGGATTAGTAGAGGCTTTGTCAGAATAGTTATCTGATTGTGTTTTTTTGAGGTTTCCGATATTTCTTGGTCGTTTGGATTGAGCATTTTCAACGTATTTCCTTTCATATGATATGACTATGCTAGTGTTTGAATTATTTCATCTTGAAATAAGTGTTATTAGTAGAAAAAGGCTTAAAGGGTTAGCTTGGAGCTACTTGTTGCCTTAAGCATCGTGTGACATCCCGGGAAGTAATTTCGGGTCGTTACAAACTTGGTATCAGAACCTAAGGTTTTAAAGGAGTCCCAGGGAGTTTGACAAGCTGCGTTGAGTAGATTCTTTATCATTGGTGTGTAGCGCGCGACATCTATGAGCAGGAGGCTACAAGATGTTTTAGGAAAAAGTTGTTTCTTCTTTCAGATTCTAACGTGCCTATAACTGTCCCTCTCGTCTAATAATTCGTGCTCTTCTATTTTCAAAAAATACCTCTCCAAAGAGCAATGCCCACCTATTGATCCTTTGAATGAGATGGTGTCTCATGCTGAGTTTCGGGCGGCCTTTCAGGCGTTAGCCCAAGCAGTCACTGCTAATGTTTGGGCCAATAACCAGGCCACAGTTGCTAATCATCAGGGAGGTGATGTATCCATGGCTAGTATCCGTGATTTCATGCAGATGAATCCGCCAGAGTTTTATGGGTCCAAGGCAGGTGAGGACCCACAGTTGTACCTTGAGGAGGTGGAAAGATCACACTGGTGATGTATGTTTCTGAGAAAGAAAGTGTTGAGTTGGCATCTTACAGGTTGAAGGACCTAGCTTATGACTGGGTTGTATCGTGGAGGAAGGGTAGAGGTGAGGATGCTGCTTTTATGACTTGGCAGGTGTTCCAAGATACATTCTTGGACAAGTTCTTTCTGCTTGAGATGAGGGAAGCAAAGATTGAGGAGTTTATGAATTTAAGGCAGGGCTCCATGAATGTTAAGGAGTACTGCTTGAAGTTCAACCAGTGGGCCACATATGCTCCGGATTTGATTTCTGATACCTGAGCTAGTGTGAGTAAGTTTGTGACAGGTGTTTCTAGTTTGGTGCTGAAAGAGTGCAGGATTGTGATGCTTCATAGAGATATAGATCATTCTAGGTTAATGATGCATGCATAAAAGATAAAGGCGGATAAGATTAGAGAGAGAGACAGAGTGAGAGGTAACAAGAGGGCTAGATCTAAGTAGCATAAATATAGCCAGCCTAGGTTCCATTGAGGGAATCACCCTCAGTTTCAGAGGTGTCCATCTATGCCTGTGCCTTCATCAGCTAGTGCTCCCATGCCTAGAAGAAGGCAGGAGCAAGAGGGAAGATCTTTTATCTCTAGGTCGCAGAACAGTGTTGGTAACAGGCCTCGTTATCCTCCTTGTGCTAAGTATGGTAGGGAACATCCCGGTGAGAGTTTCATAGATCAAAGGGGTTGTTTTGGTTGTGGCAAGCAGGGCAATAAACTTAGAGATTATCCTCATGCTAGACAAGGGAACAAAGATACCCGCCCTCAGGCACTGGCTACTAGTGCACCAGCTCCTGCACCCCATCCCGCCTCTGCTCAGGGCGATTCATCTAGCACTACTGGCAGTCAGTGCCAGAATAGATTCTATGCCTTACTATCCCTTCAGGAGCAGGAGGACTCTCTTAATTTTGTTACTGGTATGCTCCATGTCATTTATTTTGATGTTTATGTGTTGTTGGACCCCGAGTCAAGTCCCTCCTATGTGACCCCACTTGTGGCTTTGAATTTTAAAATAAGTCCCGAAATGATTCCTGAGCCTTTCCTAGTCTCCACACCAATAGAGAAGTCATTTGTTGCTAAACAAGTGTATAGAGATTGTACTGTTATTGTTCTTCATAGAGTCATACTTGCGGATTTGATAGAGTTAGACATAGTGGATTTTGACCTTATTTTATGTATGGATTGGCTTCATTCTTGTTATGCGTCTGTAGACTGTCGTACCCATGTGGTCAATTTTTTGTTTCCTGATGAACCAGCTTTTGAGTGATTCAGGAGTTCGGTATCTCCCAAGACTCATTTTATCTCCTATCTCAAAGACAGAAAGCTAATATTCAAAGGTTGCATCTATCACTTAGATAGAGTGAAAGACACTAAGTTTGAGGCTCCAACTATTTGGTCAGTCAACATTGTTAATGACTTTCCTGATTTTTTCTGGAAGATCTCCCAGGGATACCTCCCGATAGGGAGATAGAATTCAGGATTGAACTTCTTCCTGACACTCATCATATTTCTATTCCGCCAGTATGGCAACTTCGGAGCTTAAGTAGTTGAAAGAGCAACTCAAAGATCTTTTAGACAAAGGTTTCATAAGGCCCAGTATTTTTCCTTGGGGCCCACTTATTTTATTCATATGAAAGAAAGACGATTCTTTGCGTATGTACATTGACTATCATCAACTTAACAATGTCACAGTCAAAAATAAATATCCTCTTCCAAGAATTGATGACTTTTTTGACCAGTTGCATGGTGTAAGTTATTTCTCAAAGATAGACCTTAGATCTGGCTATCATCAACTTAAAGTGAGGGAGTGTGATATTCCAAGGACAGCCTTCCAAACCCGCTATAGTCACTTTGAGTTTCTAGTCATGTCTTTTGGGCTAACCAATGCCCCAGCCGCTTTCGTGGACCTCATGAATTCAGTGTTCAAGTAATATCTCGATATGTTTGTCATTGTTTTCATAGATGATATCCTTATGTACTCTCGTAATGATAATGACCATGTGAATCATCTTAGAATTATCTTGCAAACCCTCAGAGATCACCATTTGACCACTAATTTAGTAAGTGTGAATTTCGGCTAAGGTCTATAGCCTTTCTGTGTCATATTGTTTCAGCTGAAGGTATTAGAGTTGATCCCCAAAAGACAAAAGCTGTAAGAAATTGGCCTAGACCTAACTCTCCGTCTGACATTAGAAGTTTCTTGGGTCTAGCTGCCTACTACTACCGCTTGGTTGAAGGTTTCTCTTCTATTGCGTCTCCCATGACCCGGTTGACCTAAAATAAAGCTAAGTTCCATTGGTCAGATTCCTGTGAGAAGAGTTTTTAGGAGTTGAAGAATCAACTTACTTCAGCTCCTGTGTTGACTTTGCTTGATGGTACAGATGGTTTTGTGGTGTATTATGATGTCTCTAGAGTTGGTTTAGGTTATGTGTTGATGCAAAGAGGTAAGGTTTTAGCCTATGCCTCTAAACAGTTAAAGTCGTATGAGAAGAATTACCCGACCCATGATCTTGAGTTAGCTGTTGTGGTCTTTACTTTGAAAATCTGAAGACACTATCTTTATAATGTTCATGTTTACGTGTTTACTAATCATAAGAGTTTGCAATATATGTTTACTCAGAGGGAGTTGAATCTTAGGCAGAGGGGGTGGTTAGAGTTGTTAAAAGGCTATGATATGAATATATTGTATCTCCCAGGCAAGGCCAATGTAGTGGCGGATACCCTTAGCAGATTGTCTATGGGTAGTGTTGCTCATGTAGAGGAATGTAAGAAAGAGTTAGCTCGTGAGGTGCATTCTCTGGCTAGATTGGGTGTTAGGTTGCTTGATTCAGCTGACAGGAGTACTTTGATGCAAAGTAGTTCCGAATCCTCTTTAGTTTTGGAAGTGAAGGAGAAGCAAGATAGAGATCCTAGTTTGGCTAGACTGAAGGAGGTAGTTAAGGACCAAAAGGTAGAGGTTTTCTCCCAAGAGGGAGATAGAGTGTTGAGATTGTAGGGTAGATTATGCGTTCCGTGTGTTGATGATCTGAGGTAGAGGATTATGGCTGAAGCGCATGGCACGCGGTATACTATTCATCCCAGTACTACCAAGATGTACCGCGACTTGCGGGAAATTTTTTGGTGGAATGGTATGAAGAAGGATATAGCTGAGTTTGTAGCAAAGTGTGCATCGAGCCAACAGGTTAAGGTAGAGCACCAAAGACCTGGTGGTGTGATGCAAGAGTTTGGTATGCCCACTTGGAAGTAAGAGGTGGTGAATATAGAATTCATGATGGGGTTACCTCTTTCGCATTGTCATCATGATTCTATTTGGGTTGTTATAGATAGGCTGACTAAGTCCGCGCACTTCTTGCCCGTACATACATCTTATACTGCTGAGGATTATGCTAGATTGTATATTCGGGAGTTAGTCAGGTTGTACGGAGTTCCCTCATCTATCATTTTGGATAGGGGTACTTTATGTACTTCTCAGTTTTGGAGGGCGTTTCAATAGGGTCTTGGTACCTAAGTTCTTTTGCGTTTCACTTTTCATTCGTAGACAGATGGTCAGGATGAGAGGACTATTCAGACTATAGAAGACATGTTGAGGGCGTATGCTCTTCAAAGGAAGTTAGGATGAGCATTTGCCATTGATAGAGTTCGCCTATAACAATAGTTACCATGCTAGCATCGAGATTGCACCATTTAAGGCCTTGTATGGTAGGAGATCTAGATCACCAATAGGTTGGTTTGAAGTGGGCAAAGTTTCCGTAACTGGGCCTGATGCAGTGTTTGAAGATATGGAGAAAGTTAAGTTCATTAGAGAGAGATTAAAGACCGCCCAGAGTCGTCAAAGTTCTTATGACGATGTGAGGTGAAGAGATCTTAAGTTTGAAGTGGGTGATTCGGTATACTTGAAGATTTCACCCATGAAAGAGGTGAAAAGGTTTGGTAAAAAGAGAAAGCTTAGTCCCCGTTATGTTGGCCCGTATAGAGTCTTGAGCCGTGTTGGTAAGGTGGCCTATGAGGTTGAGTTGCCCGCAGAGTTGTCAGCTGTTCATCCTATTTTTCATTTCTCTATGCTTAAGAAGCATATTGGTGATTCCATTGTAGTAGATCCTTTAGAGAATCTTGATATTCAGAACAGTCTTTCCTTCGATGAGATACCTATTGAGATCCTAGATTTTTAGATCCGTAGACTAAGGAACAAAGAAGTTCCCTTGATCAATGTTTTGTGGCGGAACCAGACTGTTAAGGGTGCTACTTGGGAGGCAGAAGCAGACATGCAAGCCAAGTACCCGCACCTCTTTTCCGCAAGTTCAGATTAATCTGAAGGTATAATTCTTCCTTAATTCAGCCTTTCAAAGCTAAAGTTCATCTATATGTATCTATCCTTGTATGAGTTCTTACAATTTCTGAGGCATTCAAGAGTTTAGAGAGATTTTGAGCTCGGATTAGCAACTTGCTTCGGCTTCGAATACTAAGTTTTTCCTTTGTTCTTAGTCTAACTAGCGACATTCACGGACGAATGTTTCCAAGGGGGAGATATTGTAATACCTTGCAAAAAAATTCTCTCGTAGAATGAACATTAGAGCATTTCAAGTGAGGCGTGATTCTGGCACTAAAAGATTAAGAAGTGACTTCCTAGGAGAGTATCATTTTAAATATATAGAATTTCCCTAATTTCGACTTTTTATCACATGGGAAATTTGATAAGCTTTCTGTCGATATAAGATTCGACCAAATCCGATACCTGGGTAAGAAGTTATGGCTAATTTAAGTCCTAGTCATAAAATAACGTCATTTTAGTGCTTGGCGTATTGCGAAGAGGGTCTATTTGAAAATTGTCAAATTCCAGTGGAACTCCGCGATAGTGGCACACCACGGAAGACCCCAATTTCACAATAGTCAATTTCCAGTGGCCTAGTGCAATTGTGACGCGTCGCGCTGAAGTTCCAGGTCCCAACAAAGGGTAATCCTTTCACCCTTGTGCCCAAAGGCTTATTTAAACTACAATTTTCTGCGATTTATGAGATTTTATATGAAATTGAATTGGGGTTTTTCACCCATTGTTACTGGTTATAAGTTTTTGATGTTTTCCATGAATTGAGAGTCTAATGGCATAATTTTTACTTGTTTTCTTGTGAAATTGTAGCTTGGTCTATACCCCATGCTTTTAATCCTTGAGAAGTTAATTGTTGAAATGTTTAAAATATTGAAGTGTATGAGTATGTTGAGATTTTGAGATAAATTGCTGAAATTTCCAAATTTTTACATGAGTTATGAATCTATATGTTATCTATTATGCTTTTGATGAGTTCTAACTTGACATTGAATTATGGGTTAGTAAGCCCTACTTGAGACTTGAGATTTTATGGACTATTGAGCTATAAAAAACAATGATTTGAGTATTCTGAGACTGTTGAGAAATGTTTTGACCTAACGGTCACTGAGTTTTGAAATCCACTCAACAATATGAGATTACAGATTTGATTATTGGGTTCTTATTGAACCATGAGATTATTCTAAAGTGAATTTTCGTTAGATGAGCGAGATAAACTAAAGGGAGTAGTATTTAGCACCAAGTTGGGTAAGTTACCACAGTTTCTTACCCCAAAACTACATGCCACCATAGGTTGGGCCTAAGGTCGAGATGATTGTTGGGCCTAAGGCCGATATATTTGGCCCGAGGCTGAGATTAGTGATCACAAAATTAAGGTTATACTCCTTGGAAAGAGTATGACGCCTCTCCCCAACGTGAGGTCTTTTCCTTAGGAGGACTAAACGTTGGACACCTTGTAGCTCACATGGTTTATGTTAGTTAAGAGAAGCTCCCTTAAAACTAAAACTTTGAGATAAGATATTTTCCTTTAAAACTAAAATACTTTCCCTTGATATGAGTATTTTTCCCTAAAGCTTGAAATGAGGTATTTTCCTAACGTGAATGAAATGCCTTCAAGTATGTTCCAAAGTTATATGATTCCGAATAACAAGTATTTGAGTTCAAAAGAGTTATGAGTTCTTGAACATTAAACAAGTTTTACTCTCCATGAGACATATGCATGAGTTGAAAGTATTACTTAAAGTTCCCTTTAGCCTTGAGTAATGAGAATAAGAGAAGAGTACAAATTTCAAAGCTAAAAGTATAATGGCACACGAGATTGTGTTAAATGTTCCATTTTACATGATTCATAAGCTTTGTGTTTTATACTTATTCAAGCCATGTTAGTCATTACTTATTATATGCATGATTTGATTAAAGAGTATTGATGTTGTTTTATATAAATGCATGCACCCCCACATACTCAGTATATTCTGAAGTGTTGATCGACATATACGTCTATGTGCTACATTGTCTCATAATGTAGGTTCAAGTGCTCAATCCCAACCTCGTCAGTGATTCCCGAGTACCTCTATCTACATTCCTACAGTGGTGAGTCCTCATGGTTTGAGGACCTATATTTAGACATTTTCATATTTTGAGAGACTATGTTGTTATTTCCAGTTAATTTTGAGTCAGTTGGGGACCTGTCCCCATGGCTTTCTAGTTCATGAATTAGTAGACGCTTTGTCAGACTAGTTATTAGATTATGGTTGTGTTGAGGTTTCCGATATTGCTTGGTCATTTGGACCGAGTGTTTTCTCTGTATTCCCTTTTATATGATTTGACTATGCTAGTGTTTGAATTATTTCATCTTGAAATGAGTGTTATTAGTAGAAATAGTCTCAAAGGGTGGGCTTGGGGCTACTTGTAGCCTTAAGCACCGTGTGACATCCCGAGAGGCAATTTTGGGTTGTTACAAACTTGATATCAGAGCCTAAGGTTTTAAAGGAGTCTTATGGAATCTGACAAGCCGCGTTGAGTAGATTCTTGATCATCGGTGTGTAACGCGCCACGTCTATGAGCAAGCGGCTACAATAAGTTTTAGTAAAAAGTTGTTTCTTCTTTCAGATTCTAATATGCCTACAATTGTCCCTCTCGTCTAATAATTCGTGCTCTTCTATTTTCAAAAAATGCCTCTTCGAAGAGCAAATGTCCACGAAAACAGTGATGAGCAACCCACACCTATTGATCCTTTGAATGAGATGGTGTCTCATGCTGAGTTTTGGGTGGCCTTTTAAGCGTTAGCCCAAGCAATTACCACTAATGTTTGGGCCAATAACCAGGCTACAGTTGCTAATCAGCAGGGAGGTGATGTAGCCATGGCTAGGATTCGTGATTTCATACGTATGGATCCGCCAGAGTTTTATGAGTCCAAGGTAGGTGAGGGCCCACAGTTTTACCTTAAGGGGGTGAGAAAGATCAAACAGGTGATGTATGTTTCTGAGAAATAAAGTGTTAATTTAGCATCTTATAGGTAGAAGGACATAGCTTATGACTGGGTGTATCATGGAGGAAGGGTAGAGTTGAGGATGCTACTCCTATGACTTGGCCAGTGTTCCAAGATGCATTCTTGGACTAGTTCTTTTCGGTTGAGATGAGGAAATCAAAGATTGAGGAGTTTATGAACTTGAGGCAGGAGTACTACTTAAAGTTCAACCAGTTGGCCAAATATGCTCCTAATTTGATTTTTGATACTCGAGCTAGTAAGACCAAGTTCGTGACAGGTGTTTCTAGTTTGGTACTGAAAGAGTGCAGGACTGTGATACTTCATAGGGATATGGATCAGTCTAGGTTGATGATGCATGCACAACAGATAGAGGCGGATAAGATATGAGAGAGAGACAGTGTGAAGGGTAACAAGAGGGCTAGATCTGAGCAGCATGAGTATAGCCAGCCTAGGTTCCATGGAGGAAACCGTTCTCATTTTTAGAGGCATCCATCTATGCCAGAGCCTTCATCAACTAGTGCATCCACCCATTTAGAATAGTCTTTCCTTCGATGAGATTTTTGTTGAGATCCTAGATTTTTAGATCCGTAGACTAAGGAACAAAGAAGTTCCCTTGATCAAAGTTTTGTGGCGAAACCAGACTGTTGAGGGTGCAACTTGGGAGGTAGAAGTAGACATGCGAGCCAAGTACCCACAACTCTTTTCCGCAAGTTCAGATTAATCTGAAGGTATAATTCTTCCTTAATTCAGCGCTTCTAATCTAAAGTTCAGCTATATGCATCTATGCTTGTACGAGTTCTTGTAATTTCTGAGGCATTCAAGAGTTTAGAGTGGTTTTAAGCACGTTTTAGCAACTTGCTTCAACTATGTGTACTCAGTTTTTCCTGTGTTCTTAGACTAACTTGCAACATTCAAGGACGAATGTTTCCAAAGGGGAGATATTGTAAGACCCCACAGGAAAATTCTCTCATAGAATGAGCATTAGAGTATGTCAAGTGAGGCATGATTCTAGCACTAAAAGATTGTGAAGTGACTTCCTAAGAGAGTATCTTTTAACCATATAGAATTTCCCTAATTTTGACTTTTTATCACATGGAAAATTTGATAAGCTTTTCGTCGATATAAGATTCGATCAAATCCGATACCCGGGTAAGAAGTTATGGCTAATTTAAGTCCTAGTCATAAAACAACATCATTTTAGTGCTTGGCGCATCGCAGAAAGGGTCTATTTGACAATTGTCAAATTCCAGTGGAACTCTGCGATAGTGGCGCATCGCGGAGGACCCCAATTTCTCAATAGTCAATTTCCAATGGCCTCACAATTATGATGCATCGTGCTAAATTTATAGGTCCCAACCAGTGGCACAATGTGATGGTTCCGCGTTGCGGTGATTACCAGATTCCCATTTGTCAATTTCCATTGAGCCACCGCGATAGTGGCGCGTCATGGTGGCCCATAAACTTGGGTTCCCAGTTCAATTTTTTCAGCTTTGTACATAAGTTAAAAAGGGCACTTTGGAGTTTTCCCAAGCCTCTTAAACCGTGCAAATACCACATTAAAGTCATTTACAAGCATTCTATGAAGTTTTTCTCAAGTTTTCTCTCAATAAAAACTTAAGTATCCAAAACCTCTTCCAAGAATCTCAATAATCCACCATAGATATTCTAAATTGAATTGAGATTTAAGTTCCCCAAGTTCAAGGGCTGCAAGAACCCTTTATCAAGAGTAAGAAGAAGAGTTTAGAGCAAGATAGTTCATCCAATTTCATAATTTAAGGTATGTCGGGTTTTGAACAAGGGTAATCCTTTCACCCTTGTGCCCAAAGGCTTATTTAAACTACAATTTTCTGTAATTTATGAGATTTTACATGAAATTCAATTGGGGTTTTTCACCCATTATTATTGGTTGAAAGTTTTTGATATTTCCCATAAATTGAGAGTCTAATGGCATGACTTTTACATGTTTTCTTGTGAAATTGTAGTTGGGTATATACCCCATGATTTTAATCCTTGAGAAGTTAATAGTTGAAATGTTTAAAACATTGAAGTGTATGAGTATGTTGAGATTTTGAGATGAATTGCTAAAATTTCCAGATTTCTACATGAGTTATGAATCTACTATGCTATCTATTATGCTTTTGATGATTTCTAACTTGAGATTGAGCTATGGGTTATTAAGCCCTACTTGAGACTTGAGATTTTATGAACTATTGTTCTATAAACACCCATGATTTGAGTATTCTGAGACTGTTGAGAAATGTTTTGACCTAATGGTCATTGAGTTTTGAAATGTACCCTACTATATGAGATTACAGATTTAATTATTGGGTTCTTATTGAACCATGAGATTATTCTAAAGTGGATTTTCATAAGATGAGAGAGATAAACCAGTAGGAGTAGTATTTAGCACCGAGTTGGGTAAGTTACCATGGTTTCTTACCCTAGAACTACGTGCCACCATAGGTTGGGCCTAAGGCCTAGATGATTCTTGGGCCTAAGGTTGAGATATTGGGCCCGAGGCCAAGATAAGTGATCACTGAATTAAGGTTATACTCCTTGGCAAGAGTATGATGCCTCTCCCCAACGTGAGGTCTCTTCCTTTTGAGGACAAAATATTGGACTCTATGTAACTCACATGGTTTATGTTGGTTAAAAGAATCTCCCTTAAAACTAAAGCTTTGAGATAAGATATTTTCCTTTAAAACCAAAATACTTTCCCTTGATTTGAGTATTTTTCCCTAAAGCTTGAAATGAGGTATTTTCCTAACGTGAATAAAATGCCTTCAAGTATGTTCCAAAGTTATATTATTTCGAATTCCAAGTATTTGAGTTCAAAAGAGTTATGAGTTCTTGAGCATTAAAGAAGTTTTACTCTCCATGAGACATATGAATGAGTTAAAATTATTGCTTAAAGTTCCCTTTTTCCTTGAGTAATGAGAATAAGAGAAGAGTACAAATTTCAAAGCTAAAAGTATAATGACACACGAGATTGTGTTACATGTTCCATTTTACATGATTCATGAGCTTTGCATTTTATACTTATTCAAGCCATGTGAGTCATTACTTATTACATACATGATTTGATTAAAGAGTACTGATGTTTTTTTTTATATAAATGCATGCACCCCCGCATACTTAGTACATTCTTAAATATTGATCTACATATACGTCTATGTGCTACATTGTCTCATAATGTAGGTTCAGGTACTCAGTCCCAGCCTCGTCAGTGATTTTCGAGTACCTATATCTACATTCCTACAGTGGTGAGTCTTCATGACTCGAGGACCTATATTTAGATATTTCCATATTTTGAGAGGCTATGTTGTTATTTTCAATTCATTTTGAGTTAGTTGAGGGCTCTCTAGTTCATGGATTAGTAGAGGCTTTGTCAGAATAGTTATCAGATTGTGGTTGTGTTAAGGTTTTTGATATTGCTTGGTCGTTTGGACTGAGCATTTTCTCTGTATTTCCTTTCATATTATATGACTATGCTAGTGTTTGAATTATTTTATCTTAAAATGAGTGTTATTAGTAGAAACGGGCTCAAAATGTTAGCTTGGGGCTACTTGTAGCCTTAAGCACCATGTGATGTCCCGGGAGGTTATTTTGGGTCATTACAAATGTGTTTGGATTTTTTTTGTGTGACCACATAGCCTTCTCACTCGTGTTTTCCAGTCGAGAACCATGTATCTAATAAGCCAAATTTGAGAAGAACTTAAGATAGAGCTTCTTTGGATATAGGCCATGCATGTATAATCCTTAGGAGATTTGACCCATGGTGTTATTCCATGAATTTAGAAAATGCCCTTATGTCAAGTGGGTTTATGTCTCGATGGAAATCACACATATTATGTACATGTGATAATGATAAATAGATCCATGCAAAATTGTGACACCGTGAGTTTGGAAAATGTGTACTTATTTTTTTGTATTTACATTGTAGGACGGATTTATTTCCCCGAGTTCCTAAAATTAGAATGGTCTAAGGTGTTTCACACAAGTTGATTACATAGTGGGAAAATTTTAATTAGACAAAAAAGTTAGCGGTCACAAGAAAGTTGGGGTTCCTCCCTACACTCTTTAATATTTCTCTCGATAAGCATGTGGTTAGAGCGTTGATTCCATTTTGGGACCCATATCGAGTTGTCTTTGCATTCAAAGATTTTGAACTCACCCCCACATTAGAGGACTATTACTTCACTGATTTGAAGTATTAAGGGAGAGGTCAGATCATCCTGCACAATCAGTCAGGGAAGAAATTTCTTTGCTACTTGGGATTAAAGAACACTGATAAACTTCATTGCTTTAAAAATAATTGGGTTTCTTTGGATTATTTGTACCAGAGATATGGTTGTCAAGATAGTTATAAGATATTCAAGAAAGAATACAATTTCACTTTTACACATTGGAAGGTTGGACGTCCGATTGCATTTGTTGTTACCTTGCGAGGGACTTAAGTATTTTCACAAAAATATTAAAAAATCAGTACTTGCATATGTTCTGTGGCTCAAGCACTTTTTAAAGGAGTTGATGGAACAAAAATAACCTTAGTTCCAATGATCTTGGGAGAAATATTTTGCATACTTGGAAAGTGTAAAAAATGTGAAACAAAGTTCTTTGAAGGTTGCAATCTTCTTCTACAGATGTGGGCTACAGAGCATCTCTACAAATATTACAATATGTAACAACCTAAAAATTTGATAAAATATATGAAATATGTGTTTCTGTGTGATTGGATTATGTTATAGTTGCATTTTCGTATTTTTTGGTGTGTGGGGGTGATTGGCATGGTTCCCGATGCATTTTGGTGCTGTTTGTTTGAAATTATGGTTTTTGGTGGCTTCGACATCTTTATTATGCACTTGTGTGGTTATCTTATAATCCGTGCAATAGATGGCTGAACAAACTTTCCCAGTAGCTTTGGAATGTCAATTTTAGGGTAGGCAGACCTTTGGTTCGAGTTTTGATGCACCAAAGCTCATTTTGACCTATTGGTTGAAAAGTTGAAAAATTAAAAATATGGGTGTGAGAGCCACATTTGGTCAAAACAAACTTGGATTAAAATTTTGACTTTTCCAATATGTCTTAAACATCGATTTTAGAGTGGTAATATATTTTGTGTGATTTTATGGCTTTTAAATGTCATTTTGATCCTCAGTTTGAAAAATTGTGATTTTGTGTTTCGGAGATCAACTTTGTGAAAATGATACTTTTTCAAAAGTCTGATATCGTCATTAAGTCTGGAGCATCAAATTTAGTATGATTGCATAGTTTGTTTGCATATATTGAACTCTGAATGAATCTTGGACACCCCGTTGAAATCCGTTTTTGGACATAAAAATCTATTGTTTTGAAAAGCTGGCGCAGTGTATAAATATAGCCTTTTCCCTCTTTTAAAACCATTTTACCCATTCTTTCACCTTGCCTCTTGAGATTTAAAAGCTAAAATAGTGTGAGAGCTTAAAAGTGAAGCTTGTGGGAGCTTGGGAGTCTAGATTAACATCTATTTCTTGATTCTATTACAAATTTAAGGTGAGATTTCATCCTTTTCTACTCTAATTCTTTGATTAATTTCTCAAATCCCAAAAATCTTAAAGCTAAATTTTAAACTCCAACTTCACTCCTTTTTACTTGAATAATGTTTTAATCTTGTAATTATTAGTTTTTCATTAATTTAACCTTCAAAACAACTTTGATTCTTGATTTTTAACATGGAATTCAAAAAGTTTACCCAATAAATCTTAAAAATGGGTTTTCTTTGATTTGAACCTCATTTTAAACTTTATTTGACTTGACTTTTCAGCTTTAGATTTCTAAAATTTAGGGAACACATTTTTATAATAAAGCTCTGATTTTTTCCTTTTTTTTTTTTTGAAAACTCATTTTGCGGGTTCATTTTGACCCTATATCAAAAGTAGTTAATATGGGTATCGTTCGCTTTGTTTTGATGCATAGATTCTATATTTCTTGGTTTTAGCTAATTTTTGGGGTCGTTCATGAAAAGTATGATCGTGGGTTTTAAGTGTAGAGAATTAATTTCAGCATTCGAGGTATGTTATGACTTAACTCTTCAGACTAGGCCGGTAGATAATTTGTATACCAAAATGCATGTTAATAGTGGAAATTAATCATAAAATATGGATATCTATATATTGTACCCATGTTGGGGGCTGAAATGTGATTAATTATTAAATCTGAGATATCATGTGATATATGTGACTGTGCGAAATATTATGTGTTGATTTGGTAGCCTTGAATACATAAAAATAATTGGGTTGTGTTGTTAGAAATGCCTATTATGGTTCCTTTGGTGTATTGTGATATAATCATACCTTAGGGGCATGTGAATGATGTGGAAAATTCATGGATAATGAAAATAGTGGTGGATATTTCCTTACATGGTTGTTGAATTATAACATTGCAGTTGGTTGTGGAAATACTTTATATGGATTGGTTGTGGAAATACATCATGTAGATTGATTGTGGAAATACTCATGTTAATGGTTGTGAACCTTGAATTATCATGCTCATGTTATCATTGCATCATTTCACTTGTTTGTTTTATTGGTTTATGTTTAATTATTGTCATGTGTATGTAATTAATTTGTGTCTTATATTATGTTTGTGCTTTAGAAACACTGAAAATACTGGAAATATTGGAAACACTAGAAATACTGAAATTACTAAAAATATTGGAAACACTAGAATTACTGAAAATATTGAAAACACTAGAAATATTGAATATTGTGCAGGCTGTGTGCCAACCTCAAGGCTGCGTGCCAACCTCATGCACCATCATCACCACATCATTATCTTCATTAGTATTATCATCTTATACATTGCATTTTCTTTATTGTGTTGACTTTGTGATGGAATTTATGTATTGAATTGTTATATGTCTACTTGATTAATACCCTGTTACTTATACTTGACCATCCTATATATAAATGTTCTTCTCTATTTATACTTGCATGTGATATAATGTATACTTGTGTTCTACTTATTATATTATTATTGTATTTATGATATATACTAGAATTGTTAGTGCAAGCAGTGTGGGCTACCATTGTGGGACATTTTCTAATTTCACGTGACATACCCTTAGTGTGTATTTTATGTGCTTTATTTTCTCCTTTGCTAGGTCGGCCTATAATATCTACTGAGTACAAGTGGACCGTACACTCCTACTGCACCCTTCTAGTGTAGATCTAGGTTTGAGTGTGCCCCACGTTACTTGACTCGGGCGTTTGTTGGAGTTTTCAAGGTTGTTGATGATTTTCAGGTGTTTGAATGTCTTCTAATACCTTTCTCTATAGACTATGCCTTTACTTTTATTTTAGAGACAGAGTTTCTCTTGTATTTGGATATTTTATGTATATTTTTGAGTTGTACTAGACACGTTCTTATATTGTTGAAACCTGATTTTGGGAGTTATAGTTGCATTGTTATGCTTCTTTAGACATTTATTACACTCGTATGGTTTATTTTTATTCTAGAAGCCTTACCTTGGGGTTATTTCTGTCTTTTTACCTTTTGTGTATCAGTTTGTGTGAGTCTTACTTTTTAAGGTTCACCGCAACAAGTACCATTATGACCTATCATTTTTGGGTCATGACAAATTAGTATCAAAGCAGTCAGGTTTTATTGGTCTCAACGTTGTAAGAATAGGATGTCTAATAAAGTCTCACAGATCGGTACATAAATATCTATATCTATATTCAAGAGGCAATAGGATGTCTTTAGGAAAACTTTCCTTAATTTATTCCTTATCGTGTGAATTTCTTGTATACCTTGATTTCTGAGTTTTGTCTTACTCTTTATGTGAAGATTGTGTTGACTGGCTCATGCAAGGTCAGAGATGTGAAGCCTTCTCCTGAAGGGCGAGCTTCGAATCTTGGATAGACTCAAGGGAGTGGACAGGCTCATGGATTAACCCCATCTAAGAGGAGTGTTAGGGGACTCTCCTTAAGCCTTATGATAGCTACTTCTCAGATGGTTGTATTTGAAGAGTATTTTCAGAGAATTGTGGATCATGTGAAGATGACAGAGGGTATTTTTAGAGAATCTCAAGGAGGCGCCAAGGAGTATCATTTTGGTGAATATAGAGGTGAGGCTTCTTGTGATAGAGATTTTAGAGGCTCTCATAGTTATCATGGTAGGCCCGTATAGGCAGCCTTATAGAGTTTAGGTGGTAGGTGTTTGGGTTCAGAAGTATAGAGTGGCCATTCGAGACCAGTGGTACCTTATCTCATTGAGGCAATCCATAAGACTTGTTATATGTGTCATGAGGTTATCCATTTGGCCAAGGACTATCCCCGTTGTATAATTATGGCTACTCTTATTTTAGCAGTGAGAGGTAGAGGTATTATTAGAGGAGCAAAAAGTAGATGTGGTGTAGACCGTGGTGGTTATCATGGGGCTAATTAGCCAGTTAGTAGTTGTGGTCAGTGTTATGCTATACCCACCAATCCTGAGGCAGAGTCTATTGATGCTGTGATCAAAGGTATTATCCTCATTTGTTTTAGAGCTGCATTTGTGTTATTTGACCCCAAATTGAATTTCTCCTATGTTTGTTCATATTCTTTGGTTTTGATTCTATTAGTGACCTCTTGCCATACCTATTTGTGTATCTACTCTAGTAGGTGATTATTTAGTAGTAAAACGGGTATACTGATCTTGTATTGTGACTTTTATTGGGTGTGAGACTTTGGTGGACTTGGTTGTATTAGATATGGTTGATTTTGATGTTATTTTAGGTATGGATTGGTTGGCTCCTTATCATGTTGTCTTAGATTATTTTGCTAAGAATATGACTTTAGCTTCGTCAGGTGTGCCAAGGATAGCTTGGAAGTGTGCACTTCATTCGGGATTCAAGAGGTTCATATATTATGTTCAGGCTAGTTATTTGGTTGAGAGCGGATGTTTAGCTTATTTGGCTCATATTCGTGATACTAATATTATTTCACCTACTTTCTTGGATTCTGTCCATGTTGTTCATTAGTTTATTGATGTGTTCCCTATGGATTTGCCTGATATGGCTCTGTATTGTGATATTGATTTTGCTATTAATGTTTATTCAGGAGCTAAGCCCATTTCTAATTCTCGGTATAGGATGGCCCTAGCCAAGTTAAAGAAAATAAAGGATTAGTTGCAGAAGTAGTTGAATAAGATTTATCTGACCTAATGTATTGCTTTAGGATGGGCCTATCTTGTTTGTAAAGAAGAAGGATGGGTTTATGCAGATGTGTATTAATTATCGATAGTTGAATAAGACGTCAGTTAAGAATAAGTATCCTCTTCCTCGCATTGATGATTTATTTGACAAGCTTCAGGGTGCTATGGTGTTTTTAAATATTGATTTGAGGTTTGATTATCACCAGTTGAGGATTAGACCTTTAGATATTTTAAAGACAGCTTTTGGAACTTGATATGGTCATTATGAGTTCTTGGTCATGTCCTTTGGGTTGACCAATGCCCATGCCATAACCATGAAGTTGATGAACTAGGTGTTTCGATCGTATCTCGACTATTTTGTTATTGTATTTATAGATGATATCTTGGTTTATTCCAAGAGCGAGGCTGAGCATGAAGAGCATTTGTGAATTGTGCTTAAGAGGTTGAGGGATAAGAAGTTGTGTGCTAAGTTCTTCAAGTGTGAGTTTTGGTTAGAGTTTGTTTGTTTGTTGGGTCATGTGGTGACTAAGGAAGGTATTATGGTTGATCCAGCCAAGGTTGCAGCAGTTTGTGATTGGGATAGACCTACTTTGCCCACTGAAATTTAGAGCTTTGTTGGTTTAGCTGGTTATTATCGGCATTTTGTTGAGGGGTTTTCATCTATTGCAACTCCATTGACCAAGTTGACTCAGAAGAAGATTTCTTTTCAGTAGTTCGATGCTTGTGAGGCGATCTTTCAAAAGCTCTAGGATTTGTTGACTTCACATACTATTTTGGCTTTTCCCAAGATGGGCGTGGGTTTTACCATCTTTTTTTATGCTTCAGGTGTTGGGTTAAGTGTTATGTTGATACAAGAGGGAAAGGTGATTGCTTATACATCTCGTTACTTGAAGCCTCATGATAGGAATTATCTTACCCATGATTTAGAGTTGTGTGTGGTTATATTTTCTTTGAAGTTATGAAAGCACTATTTGAATGGAGTCCATTGTGAAATTTTATCGGATCATCGTAGCCTTCAATACTTCTTCACCTAGCGAGATCATAATATAAGGCAGCACCGTTGGCTTGAGTTGCTTAAGGATTATGACTTGACTATTCTCTACTATTCAGGTAAGGCTAATGTGGTTGCGAATAGCTTGAGCTGTAATACATCTAGCATGGGTAGCTTGGCGTATCTTTTAACCCCGGATAGGCCATTCGCCTTAGAGGTTCAGACTTTAGCTAACCAGATGGTTAGGCTTGATATTTCGATACCTGGGTGTATTTTGGCTTCGTAAAGACTAGGCCTTCTTTATTGGAGTAGATTTGATCTCATTAGTTTGATGATGCGAGTTTGAGGTTGATTCAAGATAAGGTGTTGAGTGGCGATCTAAGGAAGTATCACTTGATTTAGATTGTGTTTTAAGGATTGGTGGTTGAGTTTATGTGCTGAGATTGGGTGATTGGATTAGATTGATTTTGGAGGAGGCCCATTGTTCTAGGTATTCTATATATTTAGAAGTGACTAAGATGTATCGTAACTGGAGGTAGTATTACTGGTGGGGTGGTATGACACGAGATGTAGTAGATTTTATAGCTCATTGCCTTTGTTGCCAGCAGGTGAAGGCCGAGCATATGAGACCAGGTGAATTGTTTTAGAGGTTACCCATTGTGAGTGGAAATGGGAATAGATCTCTATGGACTTTATGACTGTTTTGCCCCGCTCTCGTATAGTTTTAATAGTATTTGGGTCATCATGGATCAATTGACAAAGTCGGCATATTTTCTTCCGATCCAGGATTTCTTTAGTGTTGAGAGGTTGGATCGTATCTACATTAGTATGATTGTGCGTCTGCATAGTGTGCTAGTGTCTACCATTTTAGATTATGGTTCGGTATTCACATCTCACTTTTGGAAAACTTTTCTGGATAATTTGGGCACCTGAGTTAATCTTTACACAGCATTTCACCCCCATATTGATGGTCAGTCAGAGCAGACTATCCAGGTTTTAGAGGACTTGCTCCGCTCATGCGTGATGGATTTTTCTAGCTTGTGGGAACAACCTTTAGCTTTAGCAGAGTTTACCTATAAAAACAGTTGACATTCCTGTATCAATATGGCTCATTTTGAGGTATTATATAGTTGGTGTTATTGCTCCCTAGTTGGTTGGTTTGATGTTTCTAAGGTTAGACCTCAAGATATGGACTTTCTTCGTGAGTCCTTGGATAGAGTCTGAATCATTCAGGATAGACTTGAAGCAGCTTAGAATAGGAAGAAGTGTTATACTGATCGTAGACTTTGTCCTTGAAAATTGGTGTTGGTGATCGTGTTTTTCATCGAGTTCCACCCGTGAAGGTCGTGATGAGGTTTGTGAAGAGGGGCAAGCATAGCCCCAGGTATATTGGTCCATTTGAGACTCTTTAAACTATTGGTGATCTGGCTAATGAGTTGGCCTTGCCCCTGAATTGGTCAGTTGTTCATCCAGTTTTCATATTTCTATGCTTCGCGGTTGAATTCTTGATGAGTCTCATGTCATTTATTTGGAGTCGGTTAAGTTTGATAAGCAGTTGTCCTTTGTTAGGGAGCCGATCTCCATTTTTGCTAGGGATGTTAGGCGATTGCGCTCTAGAGTTATCCTGGTGGTTAAAATTCAGTGGCGACATCTACCTGAAGGTGTGTCTACGTGGGAGGTTGAGTATGATATGCGTAGTTCTTATCTCCAGCTCTCCGTTTATTCAGATATTTTTTTTTCCTTAGTTCAAGGACGATTAGATTTTTTGTGGTGGATGATATAACGACCTAAAAATTTGATGAAATATGTATTTCTATGTGATTTGACTATTTTACCCCTCGCTGTAGTTGCATTGTGGTATTTTTGGGGTGTGGAGGTGATTGGCGCAGTTTTTGATGCATTTTGGTGTCTTTTGAGTGTAATTGTGATTTTTGATGGCTTCGAAACCCTTATTATGGACCTGTATGGTTAACTTTTGATTCTTGCGATGGATGGCTGAACAGACTGATCCAGCAGCTCTGGAATATCAATTTTGGGCTAGGTAGACCTTTGGTTCGGGTCCTGATGCACCCGAGATCATTTTGACCTATTGGTTGGAAAGTTGGAAAATTAGAAATATAAGCGTGGGATCCATATTTTGTAGAAATGACCTCAGATGAAAAATCCAACTTTGCCAACGCATCTGGAACGTCGATTTTAGGGTGGTAACACGTTTGGTGTGATTTTACGACTTTTAAATCACATTTCCATCCTCGGTTTGGAAAGTTGTTATTATATATTTTGGGGATAAACTCTATGAAAATGATAATTTTTTAGAAAATCTAATATCGTCATTGTGTCTGAAGCGTCGAATTAGTGTTGTTTCATAATTCATTTGCATATATTGGACTCCGAATGAATCTCGGGCACCTAATCGATGTCTGTTTTTGGACTTTAAAATTTAGTTTTTTTAAAGCTGGTGTAGTGTATATGTAACGCCATGGAAGTTTCCACTGGATGTGACACGGTGCTCAAGATTACGAATAGCCCTAAGCTAACCCATGATTTATCTATTTAGCTTGAAACTCACATGAGAAGTGATCTAACATATATAGAAACTGAAGGTAAACGATTTCATAACTTAATGAAAGTGTTTAACTTGGACATCTTAAACAAACTCTTTGATCTTAAAATATACATAGACTGAAAAGCCTCTACTACTGACTAGAGACCCACTAGGACAGACCCCAGCTGACCCAAACTTAAACGAAAGTCTTTTCATCAATGAAAAGATGTCTGATAAGCTGGTTCCTTGGATTATGAGGACTCACCAAAAGTTGGGATATAGGTGATGATGCCCGTAGTCAATCGTGCTAATGGAAACGAGCACCAGAACCTACATGATAAGACAATATAGCACATAGACATATATGTGGGTCAGTACCTTTTGAATGTACTAAGTATGTGGGGGTGAATGCATAAGTAAAACAATAACTGAATATATAAGTAAACTCTCAAATGATGCATGCTAAACGTAAATGACTCACCTTGAGCTTGAATAAAATAAAAGACTGTAAGATCATAAGACATAAGTAAGGAAGCATGTGAATAAACTTAGTGAGCCATAACGCTTAGTTTCTAAAGTCTATACTCTTATCCTTGTTTATGGGATATTCTTCTAACCGACATAAAACATGTGAGCTACCATGGAGTCCAATGTCTTACCCACGTTGAGGAGAGTTGTCCTATCCTTGCCATCAGAATAGAACCTTGACTTAAGTGATCACTGAATTTCACCCATATTGGGAAAAGGCTTAACCTACGGTGACTCGTAGTTTCTAGGAATTTAGGATACACTCATCCGCATTCCCTTCTAAGTCTTAAATACTACTCCCATAATACTTAATTGCTTATACTTAAAATCCACCATAAAATAGCATAAGGGTTTGTAGAATGAAAACCAATTATGTTTCTCTTTACTTTAAATCATAATCAAGATGAATAGTTGTGGATTTCATGTTTTATCTTTACATCAAGAGATCAAGGTTTTCTTTAAATCATGTTATAACACATATCAATGGAGCTTAATAGAATAAACTTCTTGTAAACTAAGTACTTGTAATTAGGACAGGGAATTCATGCTTGGTTTCATAGAAATTCATAACCAAACATTATGATCAATAATCACCTTGAAATCTTTCCACAATATCCCAGTCAAGATATTGAAATTCAAATCATAAAATAAATCTTCACAAACATGAATATATGTAAACCTTGTTGCACTTAAAGCTTTCAATCACATAGTAGTATCATACTTCAAGAATATGTTTATTTGGGTATGAACCCTATTCAACACAAGTAAATTCAATATTAAAATCAACTTTTTGGGCACAAGGATGGAAGATTATCCTTGTTCATAAACCCTACATTCCTTAAATTTCTTGACTAGTGAAGAGAGTTTGAACCTTGGGACTTGAAAGATGAATTTTTGTGAGGAACCCTAATATTGATGTTCTTGATGATGGGAGGAGAGATAATGTTTTTAATTGATTGTTCAATAGAGTAAAATAATGCCTCTTTGGGGGTTATAGGTTGGGGGTTGATGTTATAAAAGGGAAAAGACCAAAAAGCCCTTTAACGGAACATTACAGAATTTGGTTGCCAGTCTTCATGAGTCAACCATACTACTAGAATAGTTAAGGTACGAGTGAGAATCATCACTCATAAGCTTGGAAGAATCAAGATAATATACACAGGTCATCATACGAGTCAAAACCTACGACTAGAAACATCACAATATGACTTATAACCCCCTAATCGTAACTTGGACGGAATCTTAGGGAGCCTACACTAATGAACTCATAACTCATCTTTATACGACTTGTATGGTAATATTACGAATCTAAGGGTTGATTCGTACGTACAACATAATGTCCTCCATACCACACTGTCTTAAATACGACTACAACATACGACTCGTACATTGTATGTACGATTCAAGGGAATGACTACAACATATGACTCCTATTTTTTTCTCATTTTTCATATTCAGTCACCTTGCCTCTTGAGACTTAAATCCTAAAATAGTGTGAGAGTTTATAAGTAAAGTTTTTAGGAGCTTGTAACATCTATTTCTTGATTCTATTACGGAGATAAGGTGAGATTTCAGCCTTCTCTACTCTAATTCCTTGATTAATTTCTCAAAATCTCAATAATCTTAGAGTTTGATTTTAAACCCCAAATTCACTCCTTTTCACATGAGTAATGCTTAATCTTATAATTACTAGTTTTCATAAATTTAACCTTCAAAAGAACTTTGATTCTTGATTTTAAAGCGGAATTCAAAGATTTTACCCAGAAAAGCTTAAAAATGATTATTCTTCAATTTGAACCTCATTTTTTACTCGACTTGACTTGAGTTTTCAACTGTATATTTTTAAAATATGGGAAACACATTTTTGTAATAAAGCTTTTATTTTGCCCTTCGTTTTGGAAAACTCATTGCCTGGGTGAAAGGGACCATGGAAGAACATCCCATATACCTTAAAGTTCTTGTCTTGGTGAAGTAAAATTGACCTTTGAGCCTTTGGAGAAACCCTAATCTTGCCCTAGAGAATGGAAGTAGGGATTTGATAATGTATGTCATAAGAGGGAAAAAGACCAAAAATCTCTTTAACTTAACATTACATAATTTGGTTGCCAGTCTTCACGAGTCCACCATATGACTCGAATGGTAAAGGTACGAGCAAGCCTCATCACTCATAAGCTTGGAAGAATCAAGATGATATACACTGGTCATCATACGAGTCAAAACCTATGACTAGTACTTTCACAATACGACTTGTAACCCCCCAATTGAAACTTGGACAGAGTCTTAGGGAGCCTACACTAATGAACTCATAACTCATCTTCATACGACTAGTATGGTGATCTTACGACTCTTAAGGGTTGAGTCATACCTACAATAGAATGTCCACCATGCCACACTGTCTTAAATATGACTACAACATACGAATCGTACATTGTATGTACGACTCAAGGGAATGAGTCGTATGATGCACAGAGACCTCTAAACATAATGTATTATCGTATAAAAATAGCTTTTTTTTATCATTTTCCTATTCTATCACCTTTCCCCTTGAAAGTTAAATCCTACAATAGTGTGAGAGTTTATAAGTGAGGTTTTTAGGAGCTTGTAACATCCATTTCTTAATTCTATTACGGATATAAGGTGAGATTTCACCCCTTTCTACTCAAATTCCTTAATTAATTTCTCAAAACCTCAATAATCTTAGGGTTTGATTTTAAAATCCAATTTCACTCCATTTCACATGAGTAATTCTTTAATCTTATAATTACTAGATTTCATAAATTTAAACTTCAAAAGAACTTTGATTCTTGATTTTAAAGCGGAATTCAAAGATTTTACCTAGAAAAGCATAAAAATGATTATTCTTCGATTTGAACCTCATTTTTCACTCGATTTGACTTGTGTTTTCAACTGTAGATTTCTAAAAATATGGGAAACACATTTTTGTGATAAAGCTTTTATTTTTCCCTTTTTTGTGAGAACTCATTGCATGGGAGAAAGGGAGCCATGGATGAACATCCCACATACCTTAAAGTTCTTGGCTTGGTAAAGTAAACTTGACCTTTGAGCCTTGGGAGAAAATATTGAGAAGAAACCCTAATCTTTCTCTTGAGAATGGAAGTAGGGATTTGATAATGTATGTTATAAGAGGGAAAAAGATCAAAAATCCCTTTAACTGAACATTACAGAATTTGGTTGCCAGTCTTCACGAGTCCACCATACGACTCGAATGCTGAAGGTACGAGCAAGCCTCATCACTCATAAGCTTGGAAAAATCAAGATGATAGACACTGGTCATCATACGAGTCAAAACCTATGACTAGTACTTTCACAATACGACTTGTAACCCCCCAATTGTAACTTGGACAGAATCTTAGGGAGCCTACACTAATGAACTTAGGACTCATCTATATACGACTAGTATGGTGATCTTACGACTCTAAGGGTTGAGTCGTACCTACAATAGAATGTCCACCATGACACACTATCTTAAATATAACTACAACATACGAGTCGTACATTGTATGTACGACTCAAGGGAATGAGTCGTATGAAGCATAGAAACTTCTAAACATGTTGTATTATAGTATAAAAATAGCTTTTTTCATATTTTTTTCTCATTTTTCCTATTCTTTCACCTTGCCTCTTGAGAGTTAAATCCTAAAATAGTGTGAGAGTTTATAAGTAAAATTTTTAGGATCTTGTAACATCTATTTCTTAATTCTATTACAGATATAAGGTGAGATTTCATTCTTTTCTACTCTAATTCTTTGATAAATTTCTCAAAACTTTAATAATCTTAGGATTTGATTTTAAACCCCAATTTCACTCCATTTCACATGAGTAATGCTTTAATCTTATAATTACTAGTTTTCATAAATTTAACCTTCAAAAGAACTTTGATTCTTGATTTTAAAGCAGAATTCAAAGATTTTACCCAGAAAAGCTTAAAAATAATTATTCTTCAATTTGAACCTCATTTTTTTACTCGATTTGACTTGAGTTTTCAACTGTAGATTTCTGAAAATATGGGAAACACATTTTTGTAATAAAGTTTTTCTTTTGCTCTTCTTTTTGGAAAACTCATTGCATGGGTGAAAGGGACCCATGAATGAACATTCCACATACCTTAAAGTACCTGGCTTGCTAAAGTAAACTTGACCTTTAAGCCTTGGGAAAAAATCTTGAGAAAAAACACTAATCTTGCTCTTGAGAATGGAAGTAAAGATTTGATAATGTATGTTTTAAGAGGGAATAAGACCAAAAATCCCTTTAACTGATCATTATAGAATTTGGTTGCCAGTCTTCATAAGTCCACTTAAATAGTAAAGGTACGAGCGATCCTCATCACTCATAAGTTTGGAAGATTCAATATGGTATACACTGGTCATCATACGAGTCAAAACCTATGACTATTACTATCACAATTTTACTTGTAACCCACAATCGTAACTTGGACAGAATCTTAGAGAGCCTATACTAAAGAACTCTTGACTCATCTTCATACTACTTGTATGGTGATCTTACGACTCTAAGGGTTGAGTTGTACCTACAATTGAAATTCCATCATGCCACACTGTCTTAAATACGACTATAACATATGACTCGTACATTGTATGTACGACTCAAGGGAATGGGTCGTATGATGCATAGAGACTTCTAAACATGATGTATTATACTATAAAAATAGCATTTTTCCTTTTTTTTTTTTCTCATTTTCGCTCTTTTTTCACCTTACATCTTGAGAGTTAAATACTAAAATAGTGTGAGAGTTTATAAGTGAAGTTTGTAGGAGTTTGTAACATCTATTTCTTTATTCTATTATGGATATAAGGTGAGATTTCATCCTTTTCTACTCTAATTCCTTGGTTATTTTCTCAAAAACTTAATAATCTTAGAATTTGATTTTAAACCCCAATTTCACTCAATTTCACATGAGTAATGCTTTAATCTTATAATTACTAGTTTTCATAAATTTAACCTTCAAAAACACTTTGATTCTTTATTTTAAAGTGGAATTCAAAGATTTTACCCAAAAAAGCTTTAAAATGATTATTCTTCAATTTAAACCCTATTTTTTACTCGGTTTGACTTGAGTTTTCAACTGTAGATTTCTAAAAATATGGAAAACACATTTTCGTAATAAAACTTTTATTTTGGCCTTCTTTTTGGAAAACTCATTGCATGGGTGAAATGGACCCATGAATGAACATCCCACATACCTTAAAATTTTTGACTTGGTAAAGTAAACTTGACCTTTGAGCCTTGGGAGAAAATCTTGAGAAGAAACCCTAATCTTGCTCTTGAGAATGGAAGTAGGGATTTGATAATGCATGTTATAAGAGGGAAAAAGACCAAAAAACCCTTTAACTGAACATTGCAAAATTTGGTTGCTAGTCTTCACGAGTCCACCATACAACTCGAATGGTGAAGGTACGAGCGAGCCTCATCACTCATAATCTTAGAAGAATCAAGATGGTATACACTGGTAATCATATGAGTCCAAACCTATGACTAGTACTATCACAATATGACTTGTAACCCCCCAGTCGTAACTTGGATAGAAACTTAGGGATCCTACACTAATGAACTCATCACTCATCTTCATACGACTTGTATGGTTATCTTACGACTCTAAGGGTTGAGTCATATCTATAATAGAATGTCCACCATGCCACACCATCTTAAATATGACTACAATATACGACTCGTACATTGTATGTACGACTCAAGGGAATGAGTCGTTTGATGCATAGAAACTTCTAAACATGATATATTACAGTATAAAATAGCTTTTTTTTCTCATTTTTCCTATTCTTTCACCTTGCCGCTTGAGAGTTAAATCCTAAAATAGTGTGAGAGTTTGTAAGTGAAGTTTGTAGGAGCTTGTAACATCTATTTCTTGATTCTATTATGGATATAAGGTGAGATTTCATCCTTTTCTACTCTAATTCCTTGATTAATTTCTCAAAACCTCAATAATCTTAGGGTTTGATTTTAAACCCCAATTTCACTCCATTTCACATAAGTAATGCTTTAATTATATAATTACTAGTTTTCATAAATTCAACCTTCAAAAGAACTTTGATTCTTGATTTTAAAGCAGAATTCAAAGATTTTACCCATAAAAGCTTTATAATGATTATTCTTCGATTTGAACCTTATTTTTCACTCGATTTGACTTGAGTTTTCAACTGTAGATTTCTAAAAATATGGGAAAAACATTTTTGTAATAAAGCTTTTATTTTGCTCTTCTTTTTGGAAAACTCATTGCATGGGTGAAAGGGACCCATGGATGAACATCCCACATACCTTAAAGGTTCTTGGCTTGGTGAAGTAAACTTGACCTTTGAGCTTTGGGAGAAAATATTGAGAAGAAACCCTAATCTTGCTCTTGAGAATGAAAGTAGGGATTTGATAATGTTTAACTGATGAAATAGGGGAAAAATAATGGCCCTTAACTTCTCAGAAATTACTTGGTTGTCTATATGACTTGGGTACATGACTCGTATAATAAGGTATGGATGACTTTATGAGTCTTGTCGTGGACAGAATCATAGATGAAATACACTAGTTAACGTACGAGTCATATTATGACTCATACCATTGGATCGGACTCGTATCCATCTTCTCATATCTTTAACAAAACTAATCTTACCCCGTACTGACTTGGTTACGAGTTACCATGTACAACTCATATTTTCTTCATACAACTCATTACCCCTCACTCATATCTAGAACAGAACCCCAAGGGTTCTATAATGATGTTCGTATGACTGAATTTATTTGACTCATACCCTTCTTGATGACTCGTAGGGTCAAGTCATAACCACCACAGAATGATCACCATACAACAATATTTTAAGTACGAGTCCAACATATGACTCATGTGTTGACTTAAAAATTATGGACTAAGTCGTATACTATCCCGAGACTAGAAAAGATATGAGGTATTACAGCCTCTCTTAGCTCCTGAGGAAAGAAACGGTCCAAAAAGTCACTAAATAAGTCATCCCACGGAGTTGAGTCAGCATCACCTCTCCTAGACTGTTCCAACTCCTCATACCATTGGTATTCTACATTTTTTAGTTGATAGGGAGCAAACTCTACACCTTCAACCTCTGCAGCATGGATAACCCAAAAGATCTTCTCCATCTTATGAATGAAACTTTAAGGATTCTCCTCAACCTTTGTACCAGTAAACATAGAAGGGTTAAACCTCATAAATTGACCAACTGTTGTGACCTCAGAAGATGAAGTACTATGCTCTAACTGAGAATCTACCAACTGAGCCAACATATAAATAGACTGACGAAACTTAATATTTGTTACATTGTCCAGTGGAGTTCGGGGAAGGCTAGAGGTAACTCATGGAATGCCAAGAGGGCAATTGGGATCTGGACCCTAGACTAGGTCTGAACCCCATAAGTGAACACCCTAAGTCTGTACCCCGAACGCTACATGATGCTTATAATCCTAAAAGACCACGAGCTAACCCATGACTAGTACCTGCTTTAATAACTGAGTAATAATATGTTATAATATGAAATAATGGGCTGAAATGCCATAAGGTTCAAATAACTTAAATAAACTAAGATAAGGTATCTCAATACCAAAACTGAACAACTATCTGAACATCTAGTCTGAAAATCCTCTAACTGAAATGTATGAACTGTGGATTTGATGGGATAATACCCCAACTAACACCATCTACTGAAATGCTGAATGTAATGAGATAGTAAAATAAAAGAATATCCTCAAATGATGAGGACTCACTGCTAGTCTACTACTGTTAGATGTATCTGAATCTATCTACGTGTGATTGGGAACCTGAGCACCAAACCTATGGTATAAAATACCATAGCACAAGAGAAAAGTATGCGTCAGTACATATGAATGTACTAGTATGCTAAGTGAGGTATGCTGAATGCAAGGGTTCACATGCATGAATTATAACTGAATGAATAACATGAATATCGCTGAGTTAGAAATACATGCATGAATACAGGAGCTATAACTAAAGTCTTAATAACACTGAATACTGAGTTTACTAGTAATATGGATTATTGATAACTGATATACTGTTATTGAGTGATTGTTTCTGACAGTCCTAATTCTGATGGAACTAGCTGAGTTCCGTACAGAGCTGAATGACTGTATCTGGCAGTCCTAAAATCTATAAAACAATCTGAGTTATTTACTGATGACTAAGACTAAGACTGTAGGAAGTAATCATCTAATCGATATGCCTCTTTTTAATTAATTTAGGGTCCAACCTGTAATTCCAGTTGGAAGGGTGTCAATACCGTGCCACGGGTAAAGATAAGCTGAAGAGTTACCCTTATCTGTCTGGTACTCTAATAAGAATGGTGGGACCTTCAACTGACAGGTTAAGCCACCTCATCAATGATTATCTGGCAGGTTTAATATCTCAACCTACACTGGCTATGTAGTTCTGGAACACAAGGAATGCTTCTAAGAATCACACCCTATACTAGTAGGTGAGCCATCATCCTTGGGTTTACTCGATGCTGAATCCTACTCCCAATTGAATAGACACTGAACTAAGTATACTGGACTGAACTGGACTAAGTTTACTGAGTTTTGTTGACTAGCAAAATACTACTAATTTCTGTTGACTAACTGAGTTTACTGAGGTCTGAACTAAATACTACTACGTTTTTCCTAAATTCTGAGATTGGCTAAGAGTACTACTGATTGTGACTTGACTGATATGGATTCTGTAATTGACACTGGCTCTAGGCACATAGCTAATTTGTTAGGTATTAAATACCCTCAGGATTCGATAGAATGAAGATAATAAGACATGAAAACTCTTGAATACTTGACAATAGTTAACAACTCACAATACAATTTATGAGGCATTTCATCAAGCACTTAAAAGTCGTGAACTTGTACATAAATAGGAATACATGCTAACATGTCATTATTTCATTAAACTAATCTCATGAACATTCCATCAAACACTTATAAGGTATGGCTTTATACTTGGGCATGAATAACAATGCTAATACATCATGACTACCATATTCATTCATAATTTAGGGGTTTCTACCTAAGAGAATCAAAATTCAACTTACATGCCACCATAATATTAATAAATACATTAATGACTTCAACTTGAAATGCATACCACAACATTAACATGATTACATTCAAACCAACAACATGGACATCAGAACTTATGTTTTTAAAAGAAGTTTCTTGAACTCCATGGGTTGAAGGGACCCTTGGATGAACACTTTACATACCTTATTGCTTGAATTTGGAAAGATTGATGGTGAAATCTCTTGAATTTGATTCATGGATTGATAGCCCTAGGGTTTGTTCTTGAGGATCTTATGAATAAAGATTGTATTATTCCTTTAAAGGGGTTAAATTTTGTGTTATGGGAGCTAAAGGGAATGGGAAAAAGACCCAATTACCCCTTGAGATGCGACTTTTAAATTATTGAAAAATTGGGTTACCGACGTGTAGGTCGATGCGGCGCATCAATGGCATCGATGCGATATCCAATGCATCGTGCCAAGTTAGCATCGACTCACTAGATTTTGATGCTGGTAGCTGGGAAAAATATTAACCAACGCGATAGTCGACGCGACGCACCAAAATCACGTTGGTTCACTATTTTAGGATTCCAAAGGAGCTTCAAACGAAGTCTGAAAAATCCAAAACTTGTCCGGGTTCACCCATTGACCTTCCTGATCATGAATTAACTCAAATATAGACATTTAAAGGACATTAAGGTTGGGAAGTAAGAGCACCAACTTTTGAAGGCTAAAGATATAACTAAGTCAGAATACTTAGCTAAATATTCTAAGTCTGGGACCCCTTGACAAGGTTAAAGGACTGAATTAAGCTAGATATTTTGAGGGGTCTTACAATATCTCCCCCTTGAAAACATTCATCCTTGAATGGGATGGACTGAACTAAGAGTACTAGTAGGCTGAATCTACTTATTGGATATGGACATCTGGGACATGACTATATGATTAATATTACTGATATACAGAATTACCACACAGAACATGCATATCTGATGCATAAGTACTTAACTGAGCTGATTCATGAGTACATGACTGGGATTTTTGATACGCGGAGTTTCTCATATTGAATATGCATATCTGATACATGGATACATGACTGAACTGACTCATGAACATATGACTGAACACGCAATGGTATTTGATACAAAGTTTGTAACTGAAATCTGAACATGAAATTGAATAACCTTAGGGAAAACTATTACCTTAGGCTGAGTTTGAGTTTGAGGAGAAGAGGTGAGGATACTTGGTCTGCATATCTGCCTCTGCTTCCTAAGTAACTCCTTCAATGGACTGATTATGCTGAAGAACTTTTACTAGAGGGACTTCTTTGTTCCTTAATCTATGAGTCTTATAGTCAAGGATTTTGACTGGAATCTCTTCAAAGGAGACATGAAAAACTGGATGGACTGAAGCTCGATCTGAAGGCAATTCAAGCTCATAAGCTACTTTGCTGAAATAACTGAGAACTTTGAAGGGACCGACATATCAAGGACTGAGCTTTCCCTTCTTGCAGAACCTCTTCACTACCTTCATGGGATGGATTTTCAAATACACATAGTCGCTAATCTCGAACTTAATATCCTCACATAGTGGATAATCTCGAACTTAATATCTTTTCTGCGCACATCTGGGTATGATTTCTGTTAGTTCTGACCTATCTTAAGCCTTTTTCTGATCAACTGAACTTATTCTAAGGTATAGTCCAAGCTTTCAGTTTCTCTGGTGACTTGCATATTTCTAAAAGCCATTTGTAGACTCTTAAGCTAAGCTTCTACCTTATTTGATTAGATATCCTTTGCTAATCTCGCATACCAATCAACCTCATATGGAACCTTAACTACTGTAGATATTTCAAAAGCAAGAGCTTCAGTTGCATATACATGTGGCACTGGTATCTCGCAAGTAACATTTGTCTCAAGTATGTATTGCATTATTGAGTGGACAAGAATAGTAAAGTTCAGAGTAGGAAACATAAAATTAGGTACAGCCCTGGTGGTGGGTTAAGAAGCAAATGAGGCTTGAGCATGTGAAGGTGGATTTGTTAGGTTAGCAGGAGCGACTGGGGGAAATTTAATATTTCTAGCTTTGAATTGAGTGGGAAAGTAGCTACTATAAGCTTGGTCAGATCCTGCATTTGATGTAGTTCTTCTTTTAGGACATTGATTACTTGTGCCATGTTAGCCATTTATTCATCGTTTTGGGTGCTTGACAACCTTTGGGAACTTTCGGCATCATCTGCTGGGATCATCGTAGACTTGTTCGATTGGTCCTTGTTAGTCATCTTTCCTTTGGACCGAAGGTTGTATTGGGATTCTGCTAGTTTGCGAGTCAACACAAATCAACATTTCTTTTGCTGAAAATTAATAAACTAAAAGAAAATAATCAAAAAGAAAAGGGAAATTGTGTTAGTTTGAGAGATATTGAAAGATGTAACAAGTATATAACACATATATATGCCAAGTTGGCGACATAAAAAATGTGTCCTAATACAAAGCCTCTTTTCGCCAGAGGTAGGCCTATGTTGTAATTATTTTGATGATAAATAATCCATTTAAACACAATTGGATTTAGGGATAAACAAAACTTTCATTAAGCAAGAGTTTAGACCAAAATAGAGTAGTGAATGCCTAGAAATAAAGTATATGGATACCCACAAAGGCATACAATGCGGTTGGCCATGCGGCTCTTTAGGGAATGCGAGACAAAAAGTACAATAAGGAAACAAAATCTAGGTCCATGTGGCATCATCTTACTAATCTTTACCCGTATCAAAATATGTTCTTGGGTGATATTTTGGGGATCCATCAGGGTCATACTCAGGTGCTAGGTCCGTATCCATCATTCCTCCATCTTCTAGATCATAAATGTTGGAATAAATTTCTGAACCCTCCTTGGGATCTTCTTGCATCCATTCCTCTGGGTATTCCTCAGGATCTTCTTCAAAGTCTTTATTTTTTTTCTATTCCTCTGTGTCTTTATTGGGATCTTTTTTAATGTATTCCTTATGATCTTCAGGGTCCTTCTCAATCACTAGAATCAGATAATCGATGGAACCTAGGACTATCTGATTATACATGAGCGTGGTGAGATCCATGTAGGAAAGCACCTCTTTCCTGACCCACTCGACCCATTTAATATCTGTGAATCCTCAAAACCCATCTGCACCTGGTTGAGCTGTGTGGTTTACAACGGATTCCATGCATAATACTTCAGCATGCACTATTTCTCTTCTACCATGTTTAGCGTAACCATGTAGTCCCATTCTGCTTGCAAGTTCATCATTTGTGCTGCCAGAATTAAGGCACTGTAACTATCCTCATGTTGTACCATGACTGACCAAAGTGGGATATCCTGGATGACACCAAACTATTTGAGAACTCACGGAGGCACAAATGGTTGAATGCCTCCTAGTCCAATCAACTCGATAAAGTATAAATATCTAGTCCTGACGAAGGCCAATCTTGCCATCCAAGAATACTTCCATTGGATGGAATCTCTAATGAGGTTGTTCAAAAACACGCACCACTCTTCCTCTCTAGTGGCCACAATCCAATATCTCAAAGGGTCTTCGTGGTTATAGATTTTGTTGCGTGCATCAACTATATAATCTATTTGAGGAGGGCGATGATAGAAGTGTTATATAACCCAAATTTGTAGTAACAGGTTACGACTTTCAAATAATTCATGCCCTCTAGCGCATGTGGATAATGACCGAAATACCTTGACAAGAATCATGTGTACCTAGGTAAGTCTCTGCGGGCTTTACAAAGATGTTCAATACTATTGGAAAAATATTGATGTCGATACAATGAAATCTCATTAGGAAGATCAGTTCCCAAGAATGCTAGCACGAAGACCCTAGTCCACATATATACCCATTGTCTATGGGTACAAACAAACTCATTCCGGTATTCTTCATAACTTTCCAAACGGCCATACATTTTGAAAAGGTACTCTAACTTTACCTTTCCATACACCACGTTCCTTAGTTATGAAGAGATATCCAACCCTAAAAGACTCAAGAAGTCTTCTTTTTTATGGATGATGGTAGTATCGACAGCTTCCCTCTAAGTGGCAACTCAGCAAACTCACTAACCTCTTCTATGGTGGAAGTGATTTCAAAATCCAAAAACCTGAAATTCATCGTGGTTGGGTCCCAAAATTCTATAAATAGTGTAATGATGGTTTTGTTAGCTCGGGCCCTTATTAGTGATAGCAGATCACCCAAGTGTTCTCGGATCTCCCCACCATGCGCTATATGAGTATTTCTCCACCAATTTTGCAGGTTGTCAGGGGCTGAGATAACCTTTTGGGTGTTTAGTAGATTTGGATTAATATTCATCTGAAATGAAGAGGAAATGGTATGATAAGTCATTTATTTCAAATCCTTTATGTGTTTTAGTTTAGACCATTCACATCAATCTTCACATAAAATTAAGTCGTCAGATTTGTAACCCTTGACAAAAAGGTGGATTCCTAATTGCGATGACGGTGCCTTGGACCGTCTTTCCCAAGGTGTATATAGTATGACAAATTTCTAGAGTAAGATTGTAGCCTAAATGTTGAAGTGTAGGACTGAATAGCTGCAAAAAGATGCACTAACGTAATCGCGCCAACTCTGAAACTAAAGATTCCAAAGAAGGTTTGGATGAGTGTAAGATACCTATCATATGAACCACAATATGTGAATTATGTCAGCCAAAGATTTGATAGGAAAATGCAAGTGATAAAGCAATAATAAGTAGTGTTGATCAAACAAATAAGTAATGCAAGTTTAGATTTACCTAGCGTCCTTTCACACAAAACATGGTGTAAATACATGTAAATCAAATAACACAATGAAAGCATGATAATCCTAAACTAAGTGTGTTTACGTAAGAACCTAAGTTCATTAAGTCCCCAGCAGAGTCATCCCGTTGTCCTACTTTAACGCCCCAAAAATGGGTCCCGAGATGTCACACGGTGCTTAGGGCGACAAGTGATCCCAAGCTAACCCTTCTACTGGCATAACTTATAAGTAACAGAATAAAATGCATAAATCTAAATGAAATCAGTGAAAGATAACTCTTTTCTAAATTTGATCAATACGAAACTAGATTAATATGACTACAACTCTGCTTTTACAAAACAGCACTGTATACAAATACATTAACTCTACCGATTATCTATGAAACCTCTTCTAGTATTAACTATAGGTAGCAGGGACATGACCCCCAACCATCCTAAATCAATATGACTAAATAAAGAAAAATAAAATATTTTTCAAACTATATGACTGACCCGAGCCCATAAATCAAAAGGACTCTCACCTAATGACTAGAAGTTGTTAACTGTCTGAATATGGTGTGCGTGCTACAACTCATACCTACATTATGAAATAATGTAGCACATAGACGTGTATGTAGATTAGTACTTTGAGGGTGTACTGAGTATGTGAGGGTGGATGCATAAGTAAAACATAATATCATTCATCATAATTTATAAAATAATGTATGCTAAATGTATATGCTGGAATATCTAAAAACTAAAATCTGAAATAATCAGATGCAAATCATACTTTATAAATCTAGTGAGTCATAACATTTTGTTCTGAAAGTTGTGCTAGTATTCTGTCTATAAATCATACTTTCTAATTGTAAAAAGAGCTCACTTATGAATACGAAATTTGAAAGCTGAAATCTGAAGCTAATATCTTTCTACATAATCTGAGTAAAATTTATGAGCCTTTATACTTAGTTTTCTAAAAGCTTTTATTTTATTCTTTTCTGATAGTCTGTTCTGTTAGGGAAAATACTTTTAGAAACTATTTTGAAAATCTTTACTATTAAGCTGTTGGGAGGTTCTTCTAACCGAAATAAACCATGTGAGCTAACATGGAGTCCAACGTCTTTTTCTCCTGTGGGGAAATCCTCACGATGAGGAGAGGTATCATACTCTTGCCAAGGAGTATAATCTGAGCTAAGTGATTACATCTACCTAGTAGTGGAAATAATCTGATAATCTGTATCTACATTCTCTACGTAGTTCTGTGGAAGATAGGACATGCTAATCTCACACTTCTCATTCGATGCTAAATACTACTCCCTTTAATCTGCTACACTCATTCTATTGGAAATCAACTTTAAAATCTAGTATAATGGTTCATTATGAAACCAAAACTGCTTTTATCTGAGTCATTCTATAAATAAAACTGATCTGAGTTCTGTAAACTGTAGAAATTCTATAAAATGGATTCCCTAGCTAAACTGAGGATCCAAATATCAAATACTATTTAATTATCTAAAAATATGCTAATCTCGGGGTGGTTAAAGGCACAAGTTCTCAAAATATCAATGCTCAAAATAGAGCGTAATAACCCATGCTTCAAACTAATGTAAATTCATAGCAAATCATCATGCTCAATATGCTTCTTGAAAATACTTCAACAATATCAAAATAATATAATCAAAAATAACAATATCATGCTTAAACTCAATTGAAAAATCTAAAAAATCGCATTACATGCATAAATATATAAAAATAGTCATGCAATTCAACATTCAATCACTTGTAAATTCATAATATTTAAATATTGATAATTAGGTATGAACCCTAATTTCAAATAATAAGAAATTTACTAAAAAATATAATTTTGGGCACAAGGAAGAAAGGATTGTCCTTGTTCATAACCCCACATACCTTAATTGCTCAAATTGATGAAGAAATTTGACTTGAATTCCTATTTGAGTCCTTGAAGGTTGTTTCTTGAAGAAGATGAATCAAATTGATGTTCTTGGGAATGTTCTTGAATGATTTTCTTGAACTTTTTTGGAATAGAAAGCTTAATTCTTGATTTTTTTCTTAAATAGAAGGTGATGGAATGGATGAATTTTAAAGAGATTTGATTAGGGTTTGTTCTTAGGAGTAAAGTAGGATAATGGGGGGGGGGGGGGGGGGAATTCCCCAATGGAGACTATACATTGTTATATTATGACCTGGGTTGAGGAGGGAAAAGACACCATTTCCCCTCTTTCATTTAAAGTAGAAATTCGTAACTGGTATCCCGATTTTGCTCTTTGTCGTGTTGCAGACTTTTTACTCGGATATCGAATTAAGGAGAAATTGGTATCATTGGAAAGGTAATTAAATTATATATAATTTGGTGGGTCTTCAACTGAAAAATTAAATGTATATAAAAATTTATACAAGTTTAAAGTAGAACCTTGTAGCATCGAATGCAAAATTTTGGTCGAATCTAATATTCTTAGCTCCACTTGGCTCTAAGTGACTTCTATGAACAGCATTCACCTAATAAGAACTTCACATACTTGGGATTAAAGTCATGACACAAGAATTCGAGTTATGGATCAAGAGTAAGGAAATTACACCTTCACCGCGATGCGGTGAAACCGCATTAAGCTACTAGAAAAGGACGAGTGCGACTTTGCACTCTGGCGGGATGTGGTGCTATAGTGTTGCACCACTGGAATTCGACAATTGGGAATTTGGACCTCTCTGCGACGCAAGCTTATCGTGAAGGTCTACTGGAAAATGACAAATGGGAAATCCCCTTTCACCGTGATGTGGTGACTGGCTAGGTGGCGCACTGTCAACACTAAAAACGCCCTAACTTCCCAACCTAGTATCACATTTTTACGAAATTGGTATTGACGGAAAGCTTATTCAATTTCCCAAAGAATTCAAGGTCTAAATCTGGAAAATTTCACATGCATAAGAAGGTATTCATTTTTTAAGCCAACCTTTAACATTCTAGGAGTGATTTTTAGACTAAGAAAATTATGGGGTATTACAATATCTCCCTCGTAGGAACATTCGTCCTTGAATGAGACTGGTTAAACTGAGAGTACTGAGGAACTGAAATCCCATACTGAACATGCATGACTAGGAACATGATAGCTTAACTGAATCTAAAACATGATACATAAACTTAATATCGTGACTAAGCTGACTTCTTGAATACATGCACTGACATGAGAATGGTTATAAGGCTGAGATAGAAACGAGTGAGTCAATTTATGAGTAACCATTACTTTAGGCTGGATCTGATTTTGTGAGAAAAAAGATGATAGGTTTATGACATAAAAACTTAAGGTATTACAATATCTCCCCTTTGGGATCGTTCGTCCCCGAATGATACTAATTAGGTTGAAATACTAGGAAAAGATTGAGATGATGCACAGAAAACTTACGAGTTGATTCATCACTAAACATCTAGATTCTGAAACTGATGCATGATGCATGAACTGAGCTGAATTCGCAAAGTACATGAAGCGAACAAATTTTCTCTTAGAATGATATGACTGGATGGGAAGATTAAAATCCATAGAAACTTGCCTGTATGGCTGCTAGACTGAATTACTAGTTAAACGGTTTAACTCATACTTTACATTCCACTTCAACAACTATATTCAACCTTTTACTAGGAACTCACAACGCGCAATGCATCTATCCACATATATACAAACATGACATTCAAGTCTATCTTCATAACCACTATGCACTTTTAAACAAACACTCATAAAGCATATTTTTCATATCCTACAAACCTATATCAAGAACAACTTCCATGCACTATTCTTAAGAAGACACGTATAAAATTTCAACTAACCATGACATGTATCAAAGACTTGGCCTCAATCTTACTTCACACTTACTACCTTAGCTAAAATAAGCATACAACTATCTTTCATCAACAAGAAATGTTTACTCTCTCCCATCTAGAAAACTATTCATCATCACTATATTGACCTAAGAAAAAGTAACAAAAGGTTAGAACATGAGGACCTAAAACATGAAAGGATACTATGTATAACTTGAAATTTTACTGAGGCCTAAGGAATAGGGTATCAAACGCAGGACTTCATTAAGGAGATCGAAACTGGGGACACCCATGACATAATCTGAATTTCGATGATCATTAGAAGTGTAGAATGAATACTTGGAACTAAATATTTTATAAAGCATGAGTACATGAGTCATGATCTGCATGTCCTGAGTTTGGATTCCATGATTTCATGGAACATAATCCGTACTGCTGAGTAAACTGGAACTGCTTATGCTAGGAACTGGAAGTATACAAGATTTTTTCCTATAAGGTGCATAAATATGAATTGTGGTCATGGAGCCGACATGTAAGGCATGAGTACATATCGGGATAACTGAAGTACAAAACTTTTTACTGAGATGAGAATGGGTCAGGCATCATCCTCCCTTACTGGTTTTCTACACTTCACTGGCATCACTACTAGAATCTGGAAGTCTGACTTTTTTACTCATTGTATCATCTCCCCCTTAGCTTTAAGCAATCACTTTAAGTTTGTGAACCACCAAATAAACTCTAATCTAAACTGTAATCACTTTACAATAGAGTTTGGCATATAATCAATACACGTAAAACTAAACTTACCCTGAAGGACTATATCTTCACGTGTAACACCCAATGCTAATACCTCCTTCTGAGATTCAACTTTTAGATTTCTATAGCCCCAAAAGTCATCATATCACAACTTAAACACTCACCAATTTAGATTCTAACACTTAACATGGATATCTCCACACCCTTGTTGAACCATACTAACATCCTTCATACTCTTCTAATATCACATCTCTACTTATATTTTTCCTTACACCAACATCATCAACCTGTAACCTATAATTTAACTGACAAAGACATCGTATACCATATAGCCTCATTCATACTTATCAATTCAAGGGTACTACTAACCACACATAACACTTAAAAACCTTAGAAAAAAATAATTCAATCCCAATATCACCTTGGGCACACCTCAATATCATACTTACAAAATCATACGTAATTACAAATAACTGGACTTAAACTCTTGTATGCACTATTTAGGCCTACGAGACCACTTTCATACAACTATTCATACTAACCAAGAAATCATTACATCTACCTTGATGACCATACGCTGTTCAAACTTAATGTCTAGTGCTAAACATGATTTAACAACCCACCTTACATACAATTCTCACTTGGAAACTATAAAATAAAACATCAACAAACACTAGTCCACTAGAACTTCATAACAATAATAATTGATCATGATCATATGGCCTATCTTATTTACAATCCATTAACATATCCTCCTTCTACCCATCCTTACTATTTACCCTTCTATACACCTAAATTACCAGCATAGCTCTATAAGTTTCAAGTAAGCTCTTCTTTGCAACCTCTAGGAAGCCTAAATTAACAATACTCAACCACTAAATACTTTAACCCATAACCAATATTTTTCTAACATAATAAATACCATCAATAACTCCTTTCATACTTCAAGCAAACATCAATTCACCTTAACTAATAATTCTTTCTTCACCCTACACTAAACTAACACATAAGGACATATCATCTTAAAACATCTCGATAACATACATAAGTTTATCTCTATACTTTCTATCAATCGTCATTCCCACTTTTCTTGTCACTACTCCTCTATACCCATACTTCCAACTATAATAAGGTTTTACTATTCATAAATCACAATACTAAAGTTCATAATATCCCTCGAATGCATATTATATTTAATAGTCTAGATTCATACTATCTCCTCTCATGAGCATTACTTGTATTAAAAGGGTTAATGGGCAATCTGAATACATATCTAATTCTATCTCAACTGAACAACTAATAAGGATGAGGACATAAATTTTAACTTGAGGGACTTATGACACACTAGAGAGCTCCTCTCAAGCCCTTTGTGTAACATCTAAAACTTTTGCTAGCAAATCTGAGAGCATTATCTGGGGAGAAAATTGGAACTTGCTAATCGTGATATCTCAAGAATAAGTCATAGGTGAGGAATTTTGGGGTAACATACGAATAGACAGGAGATTTTAAGAGAACAACTTTACTGCATAATCTAGAGTGGGAAAGAGGGGAAACTTTTTCTTAAATGTCTTGTAGCCTCTCGAAGAAAAATACAGACATCTTCGTACAATTCCACAAGACTCTACTAGACATGGCTTCACAGACATGCTAAGGAACTTGAACCTTGTAGTCTGATATCAAGTTTGAACGCCCCAAAAATGGGTCCCAAGATGTCACACGGTGCTTAGGGACACAAGTTATCCTAAGCAAACCCTTCTGCTGGCATAACTCATAAATAACTTAATAAAATGCGTAAATCTAAATGAAAAGTAGAGGAAGATAACTCTTTTCTAAATTTGATCTATACAAAACCAAATTAATATGACTACAACTCTATTTTTACAAAACAACACTTGATTCAAATACATTAACTCTACTGACTATCTATGAAGCCTCCACTAGTATTGACTATAGGGAGCAGGGATATGACCCTCAACTATCCCAAATCAATATGACTGAATAAAGAAAAATAAAATATTGCTCAAACTATATGACTGACTCGAACCCTTGAATCAAAAGGACTCATCACCTGATGATTGGAACTTGCAAACTATCTAAATATGGTGCGCGTGCTACAACTTGTACCTATATTATGAGACAATGTAGCACATAGATCTATATGTGGATCAGTACTTTAAGGATGTACTGAGTATGTGGGGTTGGATGCATAAGTAAAACATAATATAATTCATCATAATTAGTAAAATAATGCATGCTAAATGTAAATGACTCACATAAGCTGGAATATTTGAAAACTGAAATCTGAAATAATCAGAAGTAAATCATACTTTATAAATCTAGTGAGTCATAACATTTAGTTCTGGAAGTTGTGCTACTATTCTGTCTGTAAATTATACTGTCTAAGTATAAAATGAGCTCACTTCTAAATTTGAAAATCTGAAGCTAATATCTTTCTGTAAAGCATAATCTTAGTAAAATTTGTGAGCCTTTACACTTAATTTTCTAAAAGTTTTTATGTTATTCTTTTTTTATAGTCATTTCTATTAGAGGAAATACTTTTAGAAACTATTCTGAAAATCTTTACTATTAAGTTGTTGGGAGGTTGTTCAAACCGACATAAACCATGTGAGATAATATGGAGTCTAACATCTTATTCCCCTATGGGAAAACCTCATGATGGGGAGAGGTGTCATACTTTGCCAAGGAGTATAACCTAAGCTAAGTGATCACATCTGTAACTGTGATCCACGTAGAAGTGGGAATAATCTGATAATCTGTGCCTATGTTGTCTACGTAGTTCTGTGGAAGATATGGCACGCTAATTCCACACTTCCCACTAGGTGCTAAATACTACTACCTTTAATCTGCTACACTCATTCTGTTGGAAATCTACTTTAAAATCTAGTATAATGGTTCATTACAAAACCAAAAATGCTTTTATTTGAGTCATTCTGTAAATAAAATTAATCTGAATTCTGTAAACTGTAAAAATTCTATAAAGTGGATTCCATAGCTAAACTGAGGATTCAAAGAGCAAATACTATTTAACTATCTAAAAATATGCTAATCTCAGGGTGCTTAAAGGTACAAGTTCTCAAAATATCAATGCTCAAACTAGGGCTTAATAACCCATGCTTCAAACTAATGTAAATTCATGGCAAATCATCATGATCAGTATGCTTGTTGAAAATACTTCAACAATATCAAAATAATAAAATCAAGAATCACAATATCATGCTACTCAATTGGAAAATCTGAAAAATTGCATTACATGCATAAATATATGAAAATAGTCATGTAATTCAATATTCAATCACTAGTAAATTCATAATCTTCAAATACTGATAATTGGGTATGAACCCTAATTTCAAATAATAATGAATTTGCTGAAAAATATAATTTTGGGCACAAGGACGAAAGGATTGCCCTTGTTCATAACCCCACATACCTTAATTGCTCAAATTGATGAAGAAATTTGACTTGAATTCCTATTACTGTCCTTGAAGGCTGTTTCTTGAAGAAGATGAATCAAATTGATGTTTTTGGGAATGTTCTTGAATGATTTTTTTGAACTTTTTTGGAATAGAAAGCTTAATTCTTGATTGTTTTCTTTAACTGAAGGTGATGGAATGGATAAATCTTGAAGAGAATTGATTAGGGTTTGTTCTTGGGAGTAAAGTAGGATAATGGGGGCATAATAATGGCCCAATAGCGGCTATACATTGTTATATTATGACCTGGATTGAGGGGGGAAAGACTCGATTTCCCCTCATTCACTTAAAGAAAAAATTCGTAATCCGTATCCCCATTTTGCTCTTTGCTGCGATGCGGAACCATCGTAGCAGCTTACTGCCTCACATGAAAATGGCTATAACTTTTTTCTTAGGTATTGTATTAAGGTGAAATTGGTATCATTGGAAAACTAATTTAATTATCTACAATTTAGTGGGTCTTGAGATGAAAAATTACACGTATATAAAAAGTTTATGCATATTTAAAGTAGAGCCTTGTAGCATCGAATGCCAAATTTTGAACGAATCTAATATTCTTAGCTCCACTTGGCTCTAAGTGACATCTATGAACATTATTCACCTAATAAGAACTTCATATGCTTAGGATTAAAGTCATGACACAAGCATTAGAGTCATGGATCAAGAGTACGGCAATTACACCTTCACCCCGACGCCGTGAAATCGTATTAAGCTACTAGAAAAAGATGGGTGAGAATTTACACTCTGGCGCGATGTGGTGCTATCGCGTTGCGCCACTGAAAATCGACAATTGGGGATTTGGACCTCTCTGCGATGCGAGCTTATCGCGGAGGTCCACTGAAAAATGACAAATGGGAAATCACCCTTCACCGTGATGCAGTGACTGCCCAAGTAGTAAACTGTCAACACTAAAAACACCCTAACTTCCCAACCGAGTATCAAATTTAGGCGAAATTGGTATTGATGGAAAGCTTATTCAATTTCCCACAAAATGCAAGGTCTAAATATGAAAAATTTCACATACATAAGAAGGTATTCATTTTTGAAGCCAACCATTGACATTCTAGGAGTGAAATTAGACTAAGAAAATTGCAGGGTATTACACCCACCCTAGTTTGAACCGGTCGAAACAACACACAACATGTGGTGGTTGTTGTGACTCTCGAGTTTTGAAAATTTATTTTTTAGAGTCGCCACCTAAAATTTTTTAGGAAAATTAGGAAAAATCCATTTTTATGTAAAAACTCTATTTTGATCCTTCGAGGATCTTTTGAGATTCTGAGTAAGGATTTTGGTTACTCGAGATAAAGGTGTTAGACATCCCTCAGAGCCTATCCGAAAATAGTCTTTAGACTCAGTTTAGGAAAATATTTGATAATATTTACTTCGTTATTTGCAAAAATAGTGATAAGAAAACTTTTATTATTGTTATTATTTTTTGTAGAGAAAACTTAAGGTCTAGGAAATGTGATGCTACCACGTACAAAAAAGTAATATAATTATTGTAAAAATATATGTGTTTTAAATATAAAAGGATAGTAATAAAATTTACATGAATATTAGAAAGTATAAAGTCTTATAATTCAATAAGAAGATTATTTAAAGACACTGAAGTTAAGTATATAACTAAAATTATTATACAGTAAATAAAAGCATTTTATTTTATGGGCGTGAGAATTTAAAAAAACATGTATATATAATAGTATGTGAAAAGTTATTATTTTTATTAGTAAAGTTGTCATGGATTAGGACAAAGAAGAAAAAAAGTAAAAAATTACATATATATATATATATGGCATGAAATAATATATAAGTAATAATAATGATAATGGTAAAATAAGTAATAATAGTGAATAGTAATAGTAAAAATGAACCTTATATATGGTAATGTAGGAATACATATACCTTATATTTTGGAGACTTTTGAGATCTGAAAACTTGAAATAGTGTTAAGAAATAAATATTTACACTATATTCAATAAAATGAAAATTGACTTAGAAAAGTAGTATGTGCTCAAGACATAGGTTCTTACTTTTCCTTTTTAATCTTTACAAATACAACGTAGTTTGTTTCCACTTAAAACTTTGAATTGAGTCTCCTAATATGAACAATGATAGATGGAATTTTTTTTTGATTTTGTAGACATCACATGGCCTAGAGCTTATTCATCTAGGACTATTAATTTTAAAATTTCTTAAAAATTTTTATCTAGAACTCTCCTTTGCTTTGACAGGGAAAAGCACGTGACTAACGATAGCACAATTCATTAGAAATTCTTTGGTTAAATCTTAGGGAGAGAAAAATCTTTGACAAATCAAAAGTGTTGAAAAAATAGTCAAATAATCTATGTATAAGTCAAGTGACTATACTAAATCCAATATATAAAAGGGGAAGGGGCATATAGCTACATCTTGATACTGCTCCTAGATGATTTGAAATTTTTTTAACATGATATAAGGTAGAATAAACAAAAATATCAAATTGGTATACTATTAGCCGAGACATATGATAGTATTATAAACATGATGTAGACTTTAGAGAAAGGGAAGAAGCATTGGACTCTCTCAACACAAAATACAAAATGGTACGACATCAACGGGCACTTCTCTAATTTGGGAAGAGGTGGAGTTTATTCTCAAATTTTCAAGTGTTCTCCTGAATGTACATGTGCAAAATAAAGAAATAAACGGATTAGATTCTTATTAAGTAAATAATAATAATATCATGTAGATGTAGATTGAGAATGGATACCTGAACAAGAACATGCTTGGGTCATTAACTACCACATCAAATACGCTAATTCGGGAAAATGCATTTCTTAGTTTAGTCATACAATCAATCGGGTTCAAATTTTGAGAGAGAACAAGGTGGATGTGAATCCATATGTATACCCAACCAGTTAGTCTATAAGCAAGAAGATTATTCCCTACACTTCAACTCACATAACAAGGAACATAACTAAAGAGAGAGGAGTAGATGACACTCATTGCACAATAACGACCAATTTCATATTTTGTAATTCATAAGAATAAAAGGGATGAAAAAATACATGTAAACAATTGATCACATTTCCAATGGGTAAAATAAGAATGAAGACATGACCATACGAAACTCATTATTTAGGCTTGAGATTAAGAGACATAACCGCCGACATCCAAAATGAACCAAATCTATATAAGAAAAAAGGGTAATTTTGATTTTATAAGACTAATTCAGACCATGAACAAACTAACTATTTACTAGTTCGAAACATGCAAACATGGATAAATCCTAAATCAAAACTGTAAGCCAAAGGAAACTCTAACTCTTAAGATTTTCTTCATATTTGGTGTTGTGACTCATATCGACAGTTTATTCATTCATAAATCTGTAAAGAAAAAACATATATTTACCGACATAAGAAAATCATATTCCTTATGAAATAAGATAAAAGGGAGGATAAAATGTAGCAAGAGCGGAAAATTTTCAACTCTAATATTGATTGTTCATATCTAGCAATATCTTGAATTCATATATAATCACATCCCTATATCACAAAAAAAAATATCGTGTAAAACAATCGCTCCCAAAAAGAGAGAAATCCATTCATATTTCTCTTCGTTAGACAAACGACAAGAGACATTTGACTCATACTATGAGTAGTAATTTAATCAACAAATCTAACTTGTATACTTGGATATGTTAAGCAAAAGGAGATAAGCATAATGAAAACAAGACAAGTTTTATACGTATCCCATATTAGTTCTAACCAGTCATATGTTAAACAAGATAAAATATAAGATGAAATTATATTATCGAATTCAATTTGCAAAAAAAATGAGAAAAAATTCCAAACAAAAGAGTGACAAACACATCCATATTCACAGTCCATATTAAACAATAAGAAATAGCATCCTAAGTTAGAAGGGATTTTACCTTGTAGGGGACAGCATATTGGAGCAATAATGTCAAGATATTTTTTGGCATGGACTCAAACCTAAAAACTTGAATCTTGACCAAAAATGGAGAAGAGAAAATAGAGATTTACTAACTTTGCATATGGATTTTTGATTTCCCAACTTGTTCTTCACTGTATTTTGCACTTCCACCCTCTTTTCACCTTTTTTTTGGTTTTTATCTTCACTCTTCTCACGGGTTTTCATTAATTTTTTACACCTTTCTTCACTCTCTCCTCCCCTTTTTGACCATTTTTATGCCCTTTCAATGGAATGACAACACCATATTTATAGGTGCAAATCTAAACTTAAAAGTCTAGATTTGAAACAAGAAATTCACAAAATGTCTAAAATAGTGATTCAAAATTTGAAATTTGAATTCCCATAGAGGAATTCTTTTTTAATACCATTTTTTTCAGGACATTAATGGCAAATTTGAAAAAAAATATTGTTATATCGATTTAGGGGACTGGTTTTTCTAATTTATGAATTCACGATTTTAGGGTGATGGAAATGGAAGATCAGGTAGACTAGTGGAGATAGGGTTTTCTAATTTTGGGAGGGTGAAGTAGAGGAAGAAAGAAATAAGAGAAAGGGTAACGGTTTGTGTTGTTGTTTTTGGGCATTGATGGAGATTGAACGTTAATTTTTAGGGAAACAGGGAGAGATATGTGTGGTTGAGTGATCTTAGGTGTATTTATACGCCTAAGCACCATAACTTATCCATATTTTAGCTATGTTTAGAGAACAAAGTGCCTAGTTTCTTATGTTTTTTACTTTACTTCTATGTAATTGAGCTAACCGATATGATTCGCATGATTTCAGGTATTAATGAGGTAGATAAAGACATAATGGGACTATGGAATGCGGATGGCATATGACACAAGAAAGAGTAGCAATCTGGACCAAATGTGTCGCCTAGAAACTATGTCCTAGATTAATTTGTCATTTATAATTAGTTTAGGGATTTAGAAGGAAATTATGAGAGAAGAGATTATTAAAAGACATAATTGCTGAATTTTTATTCATGATTCAATTATTCTGTATTATTCTAAGAGAGGAGAAAGGCGGCTTAGCTTAAGGAGAGAGAGAGAAATGTTTTTGTCTCTTGTTTTTACTATTTGCACAATAAGATTATCTTCTAGTTTTTGGTATGATGAATATATTTGCGATGCTTTTCATTTTATTCATGAGTAGCTAAGCTTATTATTTAGGGTTATGGAAGCCTTGTAGCATACAATCTTGAACTTTGGCTTTTGAATTCATTATGCATTGATTTGTTTACATCATACTCTCTTCGCTTATCTTGAATTCTCGTGGTAGCAAACATAGAGGATATGCCTTAAAACGTAACTTGTTCGAAAGAAAGGTTGATGTTCAGAAAAGAGAGTAGTGACAAGAAAATAGGATTACCAACCCCTATTTTATAAGTTAATGCCTTAGCGGGATTAACTACTTGGAGATTTTGTATTGTTTTTTATGAATGCTTTTGATTCGAGAGAACTAAATTGAATTAGTCCTTGATGGTTGAGAAACACTAGGATTATGTTATTAAATACAATACATTTCTCTATAAGCACAATGCATGTATGAATTCATAAAGCCCATAGTCAGTAAGTATTGAAAACTACAAGGTGGACATAACCCTAGCTTTCTATTTCTCTGAATTTGAATACTACTACACATATTTCATCTTGTTAAACTAAAACCATAATTTGTAAACTGAATCAAATCCCCCCTATTTATTTTACGAAAACGAATGATTAAAAGTCAACTAATCTGCATACAACTTAATTAACACCATATTCCCTGTGGGATTCAATCCCAACCTAGTTGGGTTATATATTTGACAACGACTGCTTACTCTCTCGTAAGAGAGGTGTAATTTGGGCGTATCAAATTTTGACGCCGCTGCCGGGGAATATGGTTGTCGATTTAGTTTATGTGTGTTAATTGACTATTAGTCAAGTTTCTTGATTTTACATTTATTTGTTGTTTTTGTTCGTTACAGGCTCATTGTTTTTTATGCCAAAAACCAGAAGTTCAGGAGAACCATTATTACCCTTCAATCCTGAACCTCATCTTATTGAAAGAATGGCTAACCAACAGGAAGCTGAAAGATTAGATGCCTTAGCTAATGCTTAATTAAATCTACATAATACAGATAACCCAAGGTCGGGTACCTAATCTAGATGAAGAGGACCTGGGAGATGATGATTTAATTGACCCAGCTAATAGAAGGCGTGCAACAGGGGTAGTTGCACCTGTAAATCAAAATCATCCATTCAGAGAAAGACCAGACCGCCAAGCTACGCAGTTTGATATTGACAATGATAAGGACAATTTAGATGGAACTTGATCTACAGGGGCAATCATTCTACCACCACTAGCTCCTGGGGTGAAATTCAACATCACCATTACTATGATCCAGCTACTGAATCTGAAAAGGCTCTTTGGTAGATTACCTCGTGATAATCCAAATCTATATTTGGTGAATTTTATCAGTATTTATAAGTCATTTGATAACCCTAGAGTGGGAAAAAATGCTATTAGTTTAAGATTGTTCCCACTATCTCTATCTGGAGAGACAACTATGTGGTTGAATGAACTGACTCTTGATTCTATAACAAACTGGAGGCAATTGAAAGGAGCTTTCCTAGAAAGGCTCTTTCTGCCCTCTAGAATGTTACAGTTGAGGGATGAGATCAGCAACTTTAGGCAATTGTCTAATGAAGATTTGCATGAGACTCGGGCAACGTTTAAAAAGAAGTTGACTCAATGCCTAAACCATAAGATGACTGATGAACACTTGATGGAAATACTCTACAGAGCTTTGAACTTACTTACAAAGACAATAGTGGATGATGCTGCAGGAGGAGCCTTTATGGAGCTCACCTTTACTGAGGTTGCGGACATGTTAGAAAGAATGGTTAAGACAAGTAGATCTTGGCATACCAGAGATTCTATGGCAGCAAGCAATACTGGGTCTAGTGTAATATCAGTAGAGCAGCATAGGAGAGAAGAGGAGCGTGATCAGAATATGGCTCACATAAAAACCCAGATAGATCTGCTCATAAAATATTTGCTATCAGGAAATGTAGAAAAGTTAAAAGTTATGGGGTCCCATGGTAAGGGAACTGAATCAAACATTGAGAAAAAAGGCTAACTATTTGCATAACTAGGGGGTTTTCGGACCGGTGGTCAAGGAAACCAAGGTTGGAACCATCAAGGAGATTGGAAGAATAAAAGTGACAGGAGTGGACTGTATGTACCTCTTGGAAGCCGTGATAAGGCTGCCACCAGTTCCGGCAAAATGTCCATGGAGGACATGATGGATAAACTATTAAAGAGAGTCGAGGAGACCAATTCTAGGGTGACTACTATGAAGAGTGACATATCTTCCATGAGTCAACTAGTAAATTCACACTCAATCGTTATTAAACAACTGGAGCAGCAGATGAGACAATTATCCATAATATTCAACCAAAGATAGAATAGGAATCTACTAAGTGATATATTTCAGAATCCGAGGACAGATGGATCATGTATGGCCATTACTACTAGGAGTGGTAACATGTTATCTAGTCCAATTTTAGGAGCATCCTCTTATACTGATAAGGTTAAAATGGATTGGGAGATGGTTGATGAATCTTCAGTGGTGCCTGTGAAGTTGGAAGGTTCAGAAAAGAAGAGTGCAGAAATAGAATAACCACCTAAGCAAAAATATGTTAGTGATATGAAGCAAGTCATAAGAAAAGATGTAGAAGTTATTCTAACTGAAATCCCAAGGCCACCACCCTCATTTCCACAATGATTAAAGAAGAAATAAGATGATGGCAAATTTAGCAAATTCATGGCTATGTTGAAGTAGTTGACAGTGAATGTGCCCTTAGTTGAAGTACTGGAATAGATGCCCGGATATGCTAAGTTTATGAAAGACCTGTTGACGAAGAAAAGTACTGTGAGCTATGAAATGGTAGACAATCTTCATCATTGTAGTGCTATTTCTACAAGATCTATTATCCAGAAGAAAGCTTATCCAAGAGCATTTACTGTTCCATGTACGATTGGATTGCTAAAGTTTGAAAAGGCCCTTTCTGATCTTGGGGCAAGTATAAATCTTATACCATTGATGATTTTTAAGAAACTGGGTTCGGGAGATCCTATGCCCACTAATATGCAGTTTCTAATGGTGGATAGATCGGTAAAAAGGCCTATTAGGATTATATATGATGTACTTATAAAAGTTGATGATTTTGTATTTCCTGCCGACTTTGTAATTATTGATTGCGAAGTGTACTTTAAAGTACCCATAATTTTGGGTAGGCTGTTCTTAGTAACTGAGAGAGTGTTAGTTGACATGGAGCGGAATAAGCTAAAATTTAGGCTTAATGAGAAAGAAGTTAGTTTTGAAGTATGTCGGTCTATGAAACAACAAAAGGAGATGAGTGTTTTCTCGATTGTTGATGTATTCTATGAAGATGAGCGAGATATACCATAAGGATATGTCTTTTGTGGAGACCATATCTGGTTTGGTTGAACTTGCAAGCAAGAATGTGAGTGACTTCAAAGTGGTTGGACTAGGAATAAAGCATTGTCTTGATCCAACAAATGAGGTACAAATGGTATCATTGATGTATCTTGATGAAGTCTGAGTAGTCAAGATAATCGAGTCGTGCCGCGATGTTAAATCAAGTGCTACATGGGAGGCAACCTATGATTTTATTTTCACTTTATCATGTTAAACAAAATGCAAAAAGAAGAGTCGAGCCATGACCGAAACTACGGTGCTTTGTGGGAGGCAACCCATCCTTCTAATCATTTTTGTTATTTTTGAGTAAGTGTAGGTGCATAAAGTACTAAGGAGGAGATTAGTACCAAATTTGATTTGGAATTGGGCTATGTCAATGGTGGTAAGTTTAGGAATGATGAAAATATTACAGGTAAGTTGGAGTGGTCAAATGTGTAAAGCTTAAGTATGATTTGCATTAGAGTCGTGCCTCAAATTATGTTAATCCAACCCAAAATGTTTTGCGGTGCAACTTTATTTGGTGACTTTCAATAAGGTCTGTGGTGGTAGCGTAGGTATTGAGCCAATCTTTCTGACCAAGAGTGCGCCGCACATCCCATCACACATGCTTACTGGACTAACTATGCGATGCACAATGCGCCGCACACCTTGATGTGTGCGATAACTTATGCATCGCACACTTTAATATGTGCGCTAAGATATGTGTCGCACACCTAACTGCACATGCCCACTGCCTTAAGTCTGTGATACCTTATGCGACACACACCTTGATGTCTGCGATAGGTATTGTGTCGCCCACTTCTCTGCATAGGCTTACTGTCCCAACTGTGCGACAATGTATGCGACGCATACTTTAAGATGTGCGATAAGATGTACGTCGCACACTTAGTCCAAATAAGCCTAAAACTCGACTTCTAACTTTAACTTGGGTGAACCTGACCCAGATTTTCATTCTTCAAATAGACTTCACACCCTAAATGCCTAAATTCATTATTATTTCACCCTTAAGCCGCCCAATATTGAGCTCTCACCATTCTCTTTATCCTTCACTAACCTTCCATCTTCGAGGTAAGTTTTATTTTTTTTAATCCTTAGTTATTGTGACTCTATGTTATAGTTAACTGATTTCTTAAGAATTATGAATTAAATTCTTTCCATGGTGATGTTGTGAAAGTGATGGCATTTTGTATATCTTGATATGGTTGAAAGTGTAGGGCATGATTTTGTTCGAAAAAGTATTTCATTGTAATAGAATTGGGGGAGTTGAAGTGAGTGAATTATATTGTGATTAATGTTGATGCACTATGTCAAAGTGTGTATCGGCGAAGTCTGAGTACCCGACAATAACACTTATTGGTTAATACTAACAAATTAAGTATGGGGTGGTGACTTCATCACCCTCATCGTAATTATAATTAGTTTCATTATGTATGCCTGATGTGGATGACATGATGAACACAGGAAAAATGGCTCTGATGATGATCTCAATGTAGGTGGCATGACTCCTAATGTGGATGAGGAGTACTACTAGCCAGGTTCTTTATCTTGTTATTTGCACTGGGGACAGTGCTGAGCTTGAGTATGGGGTGGCTTGTTACTTTGCTACTTGTTTTATAAGAAAATAGTACCTTCTCCTTAGTATTCTTCTGTGATAGGATTAGTTATTTTATTTATTTTGTTTCTTGTTAGATATTTATTCTATTTAGTTATAATTAGGTGCCTTTATCGATGATGGATAGATGACGACCGTCTTAAGAGAAAATTAGTCATTTAATTGCATGTAGCTATTCTTGTGGATCACATGACATTATAACATAAGTATGTGATGTATCATTACGTTTGAAACACCTAGGCTCTAGTTGTGACTCTTGTTGTGATTGTTGTTTTTTTTTGAATTCATGTAACTGTTGGGTTGAGAATCTATAATTCTCCTAATTGAGTTGACCATGTTCCATGAGTCTGTAAGACTGTAGTATATTCCTTATTGCAACTGATGCTAGAACTTGCTTGGTGTGTGTGCAAAGCGAAATAAAGATTATGAGTTTAGGAGATGATTTAAGCATTTCTTTGATAGCCATTGTTCATACCTTCTTTTGACCTACCTTTGTACATTATCTTAGCTAGCCCCGTTGAGCCTTTAGCTTGTTCTTTTGTTAGCCTCATATGTAACCTATTCCATTCTTTAATAGACCGTAATTTGATCCAAAAGCTCCTAAGCGATTTAATGTAAAATCAATTTGAGTTAGGAGTTTGACAATAAGAGGAAAAAGGTGAAATTGATACCCCAAAGTCTAGTTATTGGCGTGTGAAATTGATGTGGTTGGGAGTAGCGAAAATTGTTGAAAAAGTTCCAAATTTTATCCTGGAGATGTTAAAATGAACCTGTTTTGGCCCTGGTCCTTCTTGGATATTGTGCACCTCAACTAAGGCAAATTGCTTAAGTTGAGGGTGGCTATTATAGGGGTGCGTAACATGAAAAGGGTGTAAAAAAGAAATATTTGAAAGGGTTGCATACTCCCACCATAGTGTTATTAATTAAGCTTAACGAGTTGGGATGAAAAGTAAATTTGTGAAGATAGCAGAAGTGGAAATTGGTTGTTAGAGATTGGTCTTAATTGCATAATGTAGTTTATTAAAGCACTTAGGGAAGATAGTCACTATTTCTGGCCAAAATAGTTCCTATCCATCCTTTAGCCTACATTACAACCCATAAAAGACCTATTTGATCCTAATCTTAGCATTATGATATTAGTAGAGTATTACACTAAGGGTAAGAATATGATCATCAGTTGTAATTTGAGAATTCTTTGTGAGAGTGAACGCAACTTGATTCTTGTACCCATTTTGTTAGAAATTGCATGATTGTGAGTGATTATGGGTAACTTTCTTGTTGTAAAGGCACTCGGTTGATGAAGGTTGGGTGATTTATATGATTTTTATGCTTAAATGATATGCATGAAATTTCCAACTTAATGAGTCTATTCTTGAGGGTAGGTTGTCTCTAGTAATGATTCCTGAATCTACTTCTTGTTCATAATTGTTGTGTGAGCCTATTTGAGCATCTTGTCTTCCTTTGTGGGTGATAAGGCTTGTGTAGTATGTATAAATGGATATGTTGTTCGAGGACAAACAAAGCTTTAAGTGTGGGGTGGTGATCTTGGATGTATTTATACGCCTAAGCACCATAACTTATCCATATTTTAGCTATGTTTAGAGAACAAAGTGCCTAGTTTCTTATGTTTTTACTCTACTTCTATGTAATTGAGCTAACCGATATGATTAGCATGATTTCAGGTATTAATGAGGTATATGAAGACATAATGGGACAATGGAATGCGGATGGCATATGACATAAGAGAGAGTAGCAATCTAGACCAAATGTGGCGCCTAGAAACTATGTCCAAGACTAATTTGTCATTTATAATTAGTTTAGGGACTCTGAAGGAAATAATGAGAGAATAGATTATTAAAAGACTTAATTGCTGAATTTTTATTCATGATTCAATTATTCTGTATTATTCTAAGAGAGGAGAAAGGCGGCTAAGCTTGAGGAGAGAGAGAGAAATGTTTTTCTCTCTTGTTTTCACTATTCGCACACAAGATCGTCTTCTAGTTTTTGGTATGATGAATATATTTACGATGCTTTTCATTTTATTCATGAGTAGCTAAGTTTATTAGTTGGGGTTATGGAAGTCTTGTAGCATACAATCTAGCACTTTGGGTTTTGAATTCATTATGCATTGATTTGTTTACATCATACTCTCTTCGCTTTTCTTGAATTCTTGTGGTAGCAAACATAGAGGATATGCCTTAAAACGCAACTTATTTGAAAGAAAGGTTGATGTTCGAAAAACAGAGTAGTGACAATAAAATAGGATTACCAACCCCGATTTTATAAGTTAATGCCTTAGCAGAATTAACTACTTAGAGATTTCATATTGTTTTTGGTGAACGCTTTTGATTCGAGAGAACTAAAGTGAATTAGTCCCTGATGGTCGAGAAACACTAGGATTATGTTTTTAAATACAATACATTTCTCTGTAAGCACAATGCATGTATGAATTCATAAAGCCCATAGTTAGTAAGTATTAAAAACTACAAGGTGGACATAACCCTAGCTTGCTATTTCTCTGAATTTGAATACTACTACACATTTTTCATCTTGTTAAACTGAAACCATTAATTTGTGAACTAAATCAAATCCCCCCTATTTATTTTACGAAAACGAACGATTAAAAGTCAACTAATCTGTATACAACTTAATTAACACCATATTCCCTGTGGGATTCGACCCCAACCTAGTTAGGTTATATATTTGACAACGACTGCTTACTCTCTCGTAAGAGAGGTGTAATTTGGGCGTATCATTGAGTTTTCAGAGAGAAAAGAAGTGTAGGAAGAGACAAATGTGTCCTTTGGTATTTGTTTGACTAAAATTTGGACCATCCGATCATTTGACCAGACGGTTCAGATCTAATTTAAGGATAAAAAGAAAAAAGAAAAGTAATAAATTATATATATATATATATAATTGAAAATTTGGAGACCCTTGAATTGGAAGAGAAACAACAGAGTAGATTTGGTTGTGATAGTTGGATGAAGTTTGTGTTTCTTTGATGACATGGTGATTTATGATTGGTTAATATGCTATGGAGTGGATCGATGAAACAGATATGGATACTGACTGGGTTTTAGGCTTTCTTGGCTAAAATATGTGGACAATAATTGGGTTCGAGTAAAAAATAAAGTTGAAGTTGAATTAATATTGGCCCATATGCTCTTTTTTACCCAAATTAATTTTATCGATGCTTCTTACTATCCTAAAAATTATTTTGTGTGTGTGTGTGTGTGTGTATATATATATATATATATTACATAATAATTTAGTATGCACACCTAATTTTAAATTATGTAGCATGATATATATAATATTAACAAGATTATGTGTATATAAACACAATATATAGTCCAAAAAGTAAAGTAAAAAATGTGAATGCGATTATCCAAATATTTTTAGTGTTATTTTTTTATATTAAAGAATTAATACATTTAAAATATTTGAATATGATAAGGAAAAAATAATCCTCCTTTTCATTCTTTTAAAAATTCACAGAAATAAAAATACAAATTTATTTTGAAAAATTATTTAGGGCTAAGAAGTATCGAAAAAATAATTAAAGAAAAACAAGTGAGCCAAAATTGGGTGTCAACACTTTTTTTGCAACATGATACATGCTTTTCTTTCTTCTCCAATGTTGTATGCTTAATTACGAGTTATTTTATTTATGCAAATTATTTGCCTATACTGATTTATTTCTTTTATTTGAAGGTTTCTTTCCTTTCCTTTATTCCCCCAATGGTTGATTTGTGTTTACTAGGAACTGGCTGGTCACTCATACTTTACGAGATCAAAAGCATGAGCAAACGCCAACATGACTGATTCAGGTACACCTGATGGCTTAAGACTTGTCAACGTCCTAAGAAATGAACCTGAGACTTCGAGGAAGAAGGATGCAACCCTTCGTGATGAAAATATATCCCATATAATGCAACAAATGTTTGACATGCAAATTGAAAGCGATCGACTTCGAAACCTTATTTATAAACTATCCATTAGCATGAATAATCAACTTCCCAAACATAGAGCAAATACCACTATCCCATCTTCTTTTCCACCTATTTATTCTCCCATGTCCCAGCACGTTCCACCAAATCCTTCACTCCACCAAAACAACCCAATTTCTACCAAATCTCCCACTAACTCATAATAAAACAACCTACAACAAGTTGGATCAAAACAAACAAACCCATTACCCTTCACTACTTGACATATTCCTCAAGATCCACTTACCCAAACTCCATTTATCTAAGATCCACATACCCAAAATATTCCACTTTCCCAAACTACCCCAGTCGTCCAAAACTATCAAGCAGCCTAACGTATATTGGTGGCACATGATAAATGTCCTAACACGCAATATCAGCCATAAGTATATGTTGTAGGAGCTCAACCTTTCACTATCCCAATACCAATCATGCCAGAAGATCCTTTGAGGAGATAGAAAGGGAAGTAATGTCAAAAGCAAATGAGAATGCAGCAATAGAGATTCGCAGTTTAAAGGAAGCATTCAAAACCATCCAACAACAGAAAGGATGTGAAAGGCTTGAGTATGAAGGTTTATGTGTTCATCGAGATGTGAAGTAGTTGGTAGGGTATAAGGTGCCAAAATTTGATATTTTTGATGAAAATGGGAATCCTCAAATTGATTTAAGGTCATATTATGACAAGATAGTTGGAGTAGGCATAGATGAGGCTATTAGAATGAAGTTATTTATTACGAGTTTGATAGGAGAAGCACTAGACTGGTACACGATCCAAAACCCATAAAACTGGCGTGGTTAGAATGCCTTGGCGCAAGAATTTATGGATAGGTTCAGGTTTAACATTGAAGTCATACCGGATAGGTTCTATTTGATGAAGATGGAAAAGAATTTGATAGAGTCTTTCAAAGAATATTCCATGCAATAGAGAGAAGATGCTGCAAAAGTCTAACCTCCGATGGCGAAAAGCAAGATAACTTCTCTTTTTGTACAATCTCAAAAAATGCGATGTATTATGAAAAGCTGATAACCGTGGTTGGACAAAAGTTATTTGAGGTTGGTAGGATAGAAGAATTCATTGAAGAAGGTATTAAAACTGGGGGAATCACTAATCTGGCATCTTTACAGGCAACAATAAGGCAATGCAGTCTGATCCAACTGGGGAGCGAATAAAAGAAGAAGAATGGAGTTTCTGTTATCATAAATATTCAATGACAAAAACAAACCAAATGTTAATATACCAAAATATACCACCCAAGCCTTCATATGATATCTAATATGCCTAAACTCCTCACCTATATTACCATCCTTTACCTTCCCTATATCCAGTTTATACCACCCAGCCAACATTTATCTACCTCGGGCACCAGCTTATCAAAACCCGCCATAATATCAACATATTTATCCTCCTCATACTCACTACCAACAATAAAATTGTCCTTCAAATTCACCCAGACCTTGCTGAAACTATGAAAAAAGGCCAACCAAAACTTATGCACTCTTAGCTGAATCATTATCCCAACTATATGAAAGATTGAGAGTTGCAAGAGTAATCCAGCTGATCCAAGGTAGAATTCCCAATTACTGGAATAGATGGTATGATGGGTAAAAACATTGTTCTTATCACTCTGGGTTGCTGGGCATGAAACTGTGAATTACCTTACTCTTAAGGATAAGATTGAGGCACTAATCAAACAAGGAGCTATTCAGCACAAAGGGGCTTCCCCAGTATGAACAACAATCCCTTGAAAAATTATGGGAATGCCCATATGTACATGATCACCATTGATGAAGAATGTAAGTTGGAAAGAACTATCGAATCAGATAGTGATAAAGAAAAGGTTGAAATATCAACTTTTGTTGCTTAGGATCACAAATTTAATTGCTCAAACACCTTCTTTAGATACCAAATTAGTTCCTTGAAATTATTCGGCCGATACCAAGAATAGAGAAAAAGGAAAATTAGTTGTAGAAGTTGTTACAGGAATGACAAAATCCGACCGATACTATGCCTTTGAAGGTGTCATGCGAGAAATGTTGAATAAGGATAATATCAAAAAAGGGTTATGATAGAGGCTGAGGTAGAGGATTTCTAGAGAAAAATGCTGACTAAAGAGTATTATGTTGAGCAGCTAAAGAAAACTCCTGCCCAAATCTCCTTATTGCCATTATTGATGAATTTTAAAACTCATAGGAGCACTCTAGTGAAGGTGTTGAATGAAGCTTATGTGCCAACTGAGATAATTAGCGAAAATCTTGCAGCTTTGGTAGGACAAGTTCTAGAAGCTAATACAGTTTCTTTTTATGAAGATGAGTTATCGCCTGAGAGCCTAGGGCATAATAGAGAATTGAACATCATTGGCAATTGTAGGGATAATTTGTTTCTAGAGTTCTTATTGACAACATCTCAGCTATTAACCTTGCTCCTTATAATACTCTTTGGGCTTTGGGGATTGACAGTAGAAAAGTTCATGAAAGTAATACGAGAGTTAAAGATTTTAATGGGACTCTAATGGGAGTCATTGGAGAAATTTATTTGGCACTAAAAATTGGACTTGTGGAGTTCACAGTAGAATTTCAAGTGATGGACATATGTGCTAGTTATAATTTGCTACTTGGAAGACCATGGATCCACAGTTCTGGCGCAGTCCCTTCTACCCTGCAGCAGACTATAAAATTTGTTTAAGATTATCATGAGATTGTGATTCATATAAAAAAATAGTTCTATCTACCATGAGAGCTCAGTCCCTATTATTAAATGTATGGAACACCTGGATGGATCTATTTTTCATGTTAAGGATATCATGTGTACTACTCAAGTAGAAAGTTTAAAGTTTCCACAAGCACTTATGATGGAGGCCTTAAAATATTGATGAATAATTTTATGCCACGTCAAGGTCTTGGTGTGAACTATGATGGAATACTAGATTTAGTCTAATTGTTTGGACAGAAGAGCACTTTTGGTCTTGGATATGAGCCCACTCCTAAAGAAGTCTCATCGGTTAATCTCAAAAAGAAAGGTTACATTATCCTACAAAAGCTTGTACTACTCCTTAATTGGTTATTTTACAAAGCATTTGTTGCCCAAGTATCAGAGGAAGATGCTATAGAAGACCTCGTGAAAGGACTCAAAAACTTGTTTATTTTTGAAGAAGTTGAGTTCAATGTAATTTTGGAGGATTACATCGAGGCTCTGACTATTTGGGTTGCTGAGCCTGGAGATGCTTTGAAAAATTGAACTTGTACCCCATCCTCTATTCTCTAAAACTCTTGGTAGATAATTGTATTAGTATTAATGAAACAACACTATTCAAAATTGAGGCTTGAATCATGTTTATGAATTTATGTGTTTTACCTCCACTTTTGAGAGCTTAAATGCCAAATCCAAACTATGTTTTGCTGCTTTTATTTGCCCCAAACTTTTGCCATTGCAAATTTCTAGAGTCTTGAACTTTCTATTTATCTTATGACTCACACCATAAGTAGTATGGCGTGGTGATGGGTCTAGGGACCATAGATGTATATTAGTCAGTGTGTTGTAGGCCAAGTCTATCCAGGTTACAAAAGACTCCATACGAGTCATATGGTCATGTGACTAGAGGGTTACGGTCCAATTATATGTTTTCCAATGTCTAGCCTTTGGTGTTCTACCTTGGATATGACTAGACCTTACTAGTCGCATGATCTAGTGATGAGTTGGGCAAGGGAATCATAATTGGGATAGAGTGTGGTGTCCAACCTTCCGTTCTACTGATGACTTCATGGTACCAATTGCATGATGTGGTGACGTGTTGGAGGGTCAACTCATAACCACATGCGAGTTTCTACAGCTTTTAAGCTGAAGGTATTTTGGATATTTTCCACCCCAAGCCCTTAAGACCCTACGTCTTATATCAAAAATTAGGCATTAATTCTACACTTAAGAATATTAAAATGCTCTCTAAACTCTCTCAAAAACTTCTCAAGAAATATTGGGCTAGGGTTTTTTTCAAGTTGGTCATCTAGAGGCATAAAGATCAAATTCTCTTCGTGAATCTTCATAACTCAGACAAGTGGCTCTTCCTTCATCGTTAGTTCACAAAAATCATATGTTTAAATCTTTGTTCTTGAATCATTAATGGTGGTTTTAAAAACAAAGATTGAGGGTCTGGTTATATATTGTTGAACATTGACTTCTTAAGATTTAAATTGTGTTTATGCATTCTTTAATAATAGTTTTGCACATGTGGATGCTTGGGAATTGTGATTTACACTAAGGGATCATGGTTAACCCTAACTTGATGGCTTTTGGCTTGAATAATGGTATGCCCTCAAATTATTTATGAAAATGTCAATGAGAATGATCTTGTCACATGTTGAATTGTGTTTTGAATTAAGGCACTGGCCTAAGGATGTTAATGGTTGGTAAATGGTTTTATGAAGGCCTTGTTGGCCATAAATTGATTTGAATTGTAACCTTGGTGGTTTAATTAGCTAAATGGTTTCGAGTCTATAAATGTTGAATAGAATTGATGTCTTCGTTTAGACAATGGGTTCGAGTCCCTAAGTTGACTAACAATGATTATGGCATGCTATAACCTTGCAAGTGGGGTTGGTATGATGACACCAATTGGATGCCTTTGGTAATTAATTCGATTAATGGTTGTAGATATGTAATGAATGTTTTAATTAGGCTTTAAAATGTGTGTTATAGTTGGGTCGTGAAAGTGGAGTTCGAAGGACTAACACTAGAAACCACGCTAGCCGATATGGGTGTTTATATGACTGGTAGGTTTGAGTTCTCCATATTATATACATTAGTTTTTAAGTTACCTTGATTATGTCGGGAGGTTCGAGTCCCCCATAAAGGCATATACAGTTATGGATATTCTCTAGTTCATGCGGCTACATGTACTGGGGCCCTTTCAGCTAGGGAAAAGATGTGCCCATATATCTCGTGGGTGCCTTGTTTTATGATGGTTATGCTACACAGCCCATGTTAAGGTTTTCAAAGTTTATGCTAAGCCTTATTCCCTATCCCAGCACGATATATATATGTGTATGAGAGAGAGAGAGATTGAATATAGTTATTTGATTTGATGTTTGAATTATGGTATTATTTTATTCCTTTATCCCTGATTTACATGCTAGCTTTTCAATTGCTAACTGTCTCCAGATGTTGTATCCCCACACGCTGTAGGCGCTAAAACTTCTTCCACTTTTCTTACACAGTGATTAGGTGTTTGAGTTGGTTCGTGAGTTGACATTGAAGTGGTGAGCTTCCATACTTCGAAAGGCTTCATTTCATGGTCTTTATTACTTATGTCTTAGAACTTATTTAGACTTTATTTTTGGCTACTATCAGAGGCATGTCCTGATATTTTATTTTTTCTGGTTTTATAGAGGATTTGTTAGATTATTGCGGACTTAGGTATGTTGTTTTGGTAGATTGGTTCGGTGGTAGACAGTCATTCGATTACCGATAATTGGTTTAGACATTTCATGAATTAATATTAGTCTTAGCTCACATTATCTTGTTATATGTTTGGAATTCATCCAATACTTAAGGTTGTTATATTGACAAGATTAGATGAAGGGGTGATCTCGGGTCCATGTGAGACTTGGGATACCTGTCACGGCCAGGCCCTGATTCGGTTCGTGACAAAGTTGGTATCAAAGCCAAGGTTCATGTTCAATTGGGTATCCACAAAGTCATGTGAAGTAGAGTCTCTTTTATGGGTGTGTAGCACGCCACACTTGTAAGAGAGAGGTTATGATACATTTAGGAATGTTTTCCTTTCTTGTTGTCGTAATTTTGAGCTATAGAGTCTAAGGTCTTGGATCTTTCTGATTTTTTTTGCTTGTCTTTTAGATCATGCCTCCAAAAAGATTTGATGTCTGCATGAACTCTTTATTCCCGCCCGAGAACAATGTGGATGGAGCTCATCCAACTTCTGGGGTACAAACTTGGTCAAGGGTGCTGCATCTGACTTTCCTCATGAAGTCCTTCCTATCCCCACTGATCTTACTCTTGAGGGAAACACCCATACATAGTCACCTCTTGAGGAGGTTATTAATATTGAGTTTTATCGTTCCATTAACCTGTTGACCCAGTTGGTGATATTTCAATCATAACAGTCAGGTTCTGCTGGTACTGTTATGGGTTTGTTTGGGGCCACTAGAGTTGGACAATTTATAAGGTTGTATCCTCCAATATTTATTGGTACAAAGGTTGAGAAGGATCCTAAAAATTTCATTGATAAGATGGAGAAGATATTTTGGGTTATGCATGCTTCGAAAGTTGAAGCTATAGAGTTGGTTGCCTATCAATTAAAGGATGTGGCATACCAGTAGTACAAAAAGTAGGCACAATTAAGAGGCGGGGATATTGGTTCTGACCTGTATGATGACTTCTCTAGTGTATTTCTGGATTGCTTCTTTCCTCAGGATTTGAGGGAGACAAAAGTGGAGGAATTTGTTAACTTGAAGCAAGGAAGAATGATAGTCAAGGAGTATGCCTTGAAATTTCATTAGTTGTCCCAGTATGCTCCTGAGCTGGTATCTAAAATGAGGGCCCGAATGAGAAATTTTGCTTTGGGATTATCCCGTGAGTTGATTCTTGAGAGTAATGATGCCTTGTTGAACAAGTACTTGGACATCTCTAGATTGGTTATGTATATGCAGCAGGTCAAAGAGGAGAAAAAAATAGGCTGAGATAGGTAAGAGGTAGGGTAAGAAATTTTAGTTTTTAAAATAGGGTTGAGGCCAATAGAAGAGTGGAAGGTGTTCTAAGAAGAAGAGTTGGGGGAGTCCTAACTCCTATTTAACAGCTAGTGCTCCCTACCCAAAGTCATCTGGTGACCAAATTTTTTAGGGTGGTGATGTTTATTGGGCACCATCATACCCTCCCTGCATATTTTATGGTCAGGAATGGGTTGGTTACACTCGTGCTATGCTTCTTTAGATTGTTGGACCCGTAAGTTCATGTTTAAATTCCCTAATGAGATAATTTTTTGGTGGGATTGATGTTCTCTAGTGCCCAAGGGAAGGTTCATATCATATCTTAGATCCCAGAAGTTAATTTCCAAAAGCTATCTCTATCATCTGGTTAGGTCCTTCCTTACATTTTGTTCCTATGGTAAATGAATTTCGTGAAGTCTTCCCTGATGATCTACCTGGTGTCCCTCCCAATAGGGAGATTGATTTTGGTATTGACCTTATTTCGGACACTCATCCTATTTCTATTCCCCCATATAGAAAGGCTTCAGCCGAGTTGAAGGAACTCAAGGAGAAGTTGAAAGACCTCTTAGACAAGGTTTACATCCGTCCTAGTGTTCCCCATGGGGTGCACCGATTTTGTTCGTGCATATTAAGAATGGGTCTCTTTAAATTTGTATTGACTACCGACAATTGAATAAAGTGATGGTAAAGAATAAGTACCCTCTTTCGAGAATTGATGATCTCTTTAATCAGCTTCAGGGTGCCAAATTCTTCTCTAAGATCGATCTTCGATCCGGGTATCATCATTTAAATATTACGAAAGTAGATGTCCTGAAGATAGCTTTTTGTACCTGGTATGGGTAGTTTGAGTTCTTGGTGATGTCGTTTGTATTGACCAATGCCCCTTCGACATTCATGGATTTGATGAATAGGGTCTTCCGTCAGTTTTCAGATTTGTTCATGATTGTCTTCATTGATGATATTGTGGTGTAATCTAAGAGTAAGGAGGATCGTGCTGATCACCTCAACCTTGTGTTACACACCTTGAAAGATAATCAGCTGTATGGTTTGGGTCATGACAAAACTTTGCAGAATATGAAAAAGATCTATTGTCTGACATGTAATTAAACAAGTGAAATAATTACAAATAGCGAACAAGACTTCGCAAAATGTGAAGAAGATCCGTTGTCTGAAGAGTAGACTAAGGAATTTAAAAAATTTGAAAATACGGCAAAACCAAATTTTGATGACACTGAAATGATAAACTTAGGGAATTCAAAACTTCTAAGAGAATCAAGGATTAGCGTTCATTTGACTTCGTCCTAGAGGAAAGGATTGATTGATCTCTTAAAGAAATATATACATGTGTTTGCATGGTCATATGATGATATGCAGGTCTAAGGATAGACATTGTTTCACATAGTTTACCAGCTGATCCATCTTGTCCTCTCATAAAAAAAGCCAAGACAGATGAAGCCTGATTTGAGTTTAAAGGTCAAAGAGGAAGTGTCTATGCAATTTCATGACAATGTCATTCGAGTCACAAAGTATCCTACTTGATTTGCAAATGTTGTACCCATGCCAAAGAAAGAAAGAAAAATTGGAGTATACATAGATTATCGAAATCTCAACAAGGCCAGCCAAAAAGATAATTTTCCTCTCCTAAATATTCATATATTCATCGATAGTTGTGCGAAGCATGAGTTGTAGTCATTTGTTGATTGCTTCGAGGGCATCATCAGATCCTGTAATGATGAAGATGCTGAGATCTCACCTTGGGGAGTATACTGTTATCGAGTAATGCCTTTTGGACTCAAAAAATATAGGAGTAACTTATATGAGGGCCATGACTACCATTTTTCATGACATTATCCATAAGGAATTGAATTCTATGTAGATGATGTAATTATCAAGTCGTGAAAAGGCTCAGATCACTTGACAAACTTGAAAAAGATTTTTGACAAATTAACAGGGTACGAACTAAAATTAAATCTCGTAAAGTATGCATTTGGTTTCCCCACTGGGCAGTTATTAGGTTTCATCGTGAGTAGGAAAGGTATATAATTGGATCCTTCAAAAATAATTTCTATCCAATACTTGCCTCCTCCAAGAAGTCAAAAGGACGTGATAAGTTTCCTAGGTTGACTCAATTACATCAGTTGGTTTATTGCACAATCCACGGTGATTTGTGAACCTATATTCAAGTTGTTGAGAAAGAATGTGCTACTAAGAGAATAGAAGATTTCCACCAAGATTTTGACAAAATCAAGGAGTATTTGTCTAATCCACTAGTTTTGGTGCCCCCAGAATTCGAAAGGCCATTGTTGCTATATTTAGTTGTATTTGATAATGCATTTGGGTGTATTTGATAATGCATTTGGGTGTATTTAAGGACAACATGATGAAACAGGGAAGAAGGAGCAAGCTATATGTTACTTGATAAAAAATTTCATGCCTTATAAAGCCCGATATACAGTATTAGAACGTACCTATTGTGCCTTCCCTTGGGTTGCACAAAATTTAAGGCATTACATATATGTGTATACCATTTTTATCATCTCTAGAATGGATCCGCTCAAGTATATCTTTCAGAAGCCCATGCCTACCGGGAAGCTAGCAAAGTGGTAAATTTTGCTAAGTGAATTTGACATTGTTTATGTTACATAAAAGGTGGACAAAGGAAAAGCTTTAAACGACCATCTTGCTGAAAACCCTATAGATGAAGAATGCAAGTCTCTTAAAACTTATTTATCGTATGAATAAGTCCTATTTGTTGGAGAAGATATTTCTGAAGAATATCCAGGTTGGAGAATGTTCTTTGATGGGGCTTCAAACTTTAATGGAGTCGGTATTGGGGCAGTACTAATTTCAAAATCAGGCCAGTATTACCCGATCTCAATAAAGCTCAGATTTCCATGCACTAACAATATGGTAGTGTACGAGGCTTGCATTAGTGGTCTTAGAATAGTTGTTGATATGAACCTACTCGCATTGTTGGTTATGGAGGATTCAAATTTAGTAGTTCATCAAGTACAAGGTGAATGGAGTGTCAAGAACATGAAGTTTCTTCCATATCTAGAATGTGTGAAAGAGTTGCGTAAGAAGTTCATCAAGGTTAAATTTAAACATGTCCCGAGAACTCAAAATGAGTTAGCAGATGCATTGGCAACCTTGTTCTCTATGATTCAATATCTTGATAAGAATTTCATGGATACTATCAAGGAGAATATATAGGACAAGTTGACATACTATCTTCATGTAGATGCAGAACCAGACGGCAAAGCCTAGTACTACAACAGTAAAAAGTATATCAAGGAAGGAGACTATCTGGAGGGCATAACAATATTTAGAAGAGAACACTTCGAAGATTGGCAAATCACTTTTTCCTAAATAGAAAAATCCTTTCTAGAAGGACTCTAGATTTAGGGTTGTTAAGGTGTGTCGATGTTCAGGAGGCGATCAGGTTTGTCAAAGAAATACATGGGGCATGTGTGGGATGCATATAAATGATTTTGTTTTGGCAAAGAAGATTCTTTGAGTTGGCTATTTCTGGATGATAATGGAAATAGATTGCATTCGCTTTGTGAAAAAATGTCATCTATGTCAGATTTATGGTGATTTGATTTATGTTCCACTAAATGAACTCAATGTGATGGTTCTCCTTGGTTGTTTAAAGCTTGGGGCATGGATATCATCGGTCTTATTGAGCTAGTTGCATCAAATAGACATAGGTTCATCTTCATAGCTATTTATTATTTCACCAAATGGGTAGAAGCCTCTTCATACAAGTCTATAACAAAGAAAGTGGTGACAAATTTTGTTTGCAATAACATAATTTGTTGATTTTGGAGTTCCAAAGTCAATTGTAACAAATAATGGAGCTAATCTCAATAGTATCTTGATGTGTGAGATATGTGAGAAGTTTAAGATTATTCAATTTAATTCCACTCTTATAGTCTTCAGATGAATGGAGCAATTGAGGCTGCCAATAAGAACATCAAATGGATATTGTGGAAGATGATTGATAACTACAAGCATTGCCATGATAATTTGTCATTTTCCCTCCTTGTCTATCACACCACCATTAGGACTTCTACTAGAGCAACACCTTATCTTTTAGTGTATGGAATGGAAGAAGTGTTACCCGCAAAAGTAGAGATATCATTTTTAAGAATGATATAGGAAGCTGAGGTGAGTGATGCCAAATGGATTCAAAATCGATATAAATAACTGATGTTAATTAATGAAAAGAGTATGAATGCGGTTTGTCATGGTAGTTTTATCAGAATAGAATGGTCAAAGCATTCAATGAAAAGGTATGATTGAGATATTTCAAACTGGGACAATAGGTGTTGAAGTGCATATTTTTGCACCAGAATGAATCTAAGGGAAATTTCTCACCTAACTGGCAAGGGCCTTATATAGTGTATCGAGTACTGGCAGGTAGAGCATTGATTATAGTGAAATGGATGGTGAAGTGTGGCTGAAAGCTGTCAATACAGATGCTTTTAAGAGATACTATGTCTAGAAGCCTTTATTGATTTCTTATGTAATGTTTTTCTATTTATGGAATGAAACTACGAATGACCTAGTTCCCTCGGGGGAATACGTAGGAAACACAAATCGGGTTTGGTCTCTTAACTAGAAATTTCCCAAAATCTCTCTTTGCTTGTAATGTGAACTACGTTTGACCTGACTTCTTTGGTGGATACTTAGGTGGGCCACATTGAGGTCAATCATATTGGAAGAAAAAATCAAATTTCCCCTTTTTATTTCATATGTAATGAACTACGTTTGGCCTGATTCCTGTGGGATATGTAGGCAACTCACTGAGGGTTTGGCCTCTTAGTTTTAAATTTTATGAAGTGTATTTCATGAACTATGCTTGTCCTGACTCCCTTGGCAGGATACGTAGAAAGCCTATACAAGGATCATCTTATCGTCATGGAATGCCTGTATCTCTCTCAAGTCAAAACTGAGATAGTTTTAAGGGCATTATTTCAAGAATCTTTAGGATACATCAGATTAATTTATTTACAATATAAAATTATGTATTTTTCTACCACATGATACGGAGATGAGTACTTTAATAATCCAAATTGTCATTACGCTAAATTAGGAGGTAAAATTTACATTTTGTCCTTAAGCAATTTTTGAGAGATTCCGGGCTAGTCTAATATTAGACAAATTTTGAGGCTCATCTTTTCCTTCCTTAAACAATTTTGAGAAATTCAGAGCTAGCCTAGTATTGGACAAATTTTGAGGGTGTTCTACTTTGGAAAAACATGATACTAAAATGGATCTTGGTGGTGATGTTTGATTTAATTGTTAGATAGATAACAAGTTTAGGAAGTCATAGTAACTTTCGACACCTGAACCAGAGTTATAAATATGATTATAGAATACACTGTGGAGGGCTAGGTTCATGATGCCATAATTCATAGAACGTGTTGTAAAATAGAAAAAATTGATGAAAGGACCTAAGTTTCTACCTTAGATCACTACAAAAGAAAAAGCTACTACTGTAGCGGATGCCAATTTAAGTCAAAAATCAATGTAGTGGTAGATTAATCATTGTATCAGTACCCCTGTAATGGTAATCAACCAATGCTGTGGTAACACACACAGGGGCGGATCTACCATTTGCCGAAGGTGTTCATTCAAACCCCCATCAACGGAAAATTATACTATTTATATAAGGTTAAAATTATTGTTTATGTGTATTTATTGGATGTTGAACCCCCATCGATTATTCGTATGTTTATTTCTGAACCCCCTTAATAGAAATTCTGGCTCCGGCACTGAACACACAGTATCTGACAGTATTAAAAATCAAAACTTTTTTCAGTATCGGACAGTATTAAAAATCAAAAACTTTTTTCATCCTCCACTTTTTGAAAAATGCAAAGAAACTCTAGGGAAGGAGATTTTTACAAAAATAGGAGTTTTTCATCTTTAGAGGTAAGTTATTACATTCTACACTTTGAATTACTTCTCATAATCTCTGAAAATTATTAGAAAATAGATTCATGGTGAAATTTGTGATTTGATCCTAATTCATGAAATTAGAGTAAAGTTGTGGGAATGAAATCAACAGTCAATGATCTAAGGGTCTTAGAAAATACTAATAGGTATAGAATTATAGTTGGTCATGCTAATTCAAGTAGGATTTATGGGGTTTAAGGCGTAGAAAGTCCTAAGAATATGAAATAAGGAAAGTTTATGATTAAAATCTATGTCTTTTAATCCTTAGTAGTATAAAGGGGATGCATTGATGAAATGGGTGTGTAATCCTATTGTTATAGAACAAGAACGAGTTGAATGGGAAGGAAAAGATAAACATGTGACCTAAAGGTGACTTGGAGCAAGGATTTGAGGTAGGTTATAATTTATTGTAATAATTAGACTTTCTTGAATCTATGCTTATATGTGAACTGAATGTTGTGGTGTCTTTCCAGCACTACTTATGATTAATAACTACATTGCATGCTCATTCATATTGATATTATTGAGTTGATGGTGATAGTGATGATGTTGATATACAACCCATGATATTTATGAGGTTGGTAATGATGGTGATGTTTATGAGATGATGATGTTGATTTGATGATCTTGATATTAATGAGAATGAGAAAAGAAAGAGATGATGCGCACTTGCATTTATGTATTCATTCATGTGCATTACAAAACCACTTATAAGCGTATTCTGTGTTGCGACTTGTTGCTGACTTTGACAAGTGTAATTTACAGGGGCATGAGTTTACATTTTCCCTTAAAGTGAAATGCCATGATTGTCTATTTGTCTTTGATTATGAGCTCAGTGATGATCGCTTGAATCTATTTGATTTACTTATTAATACAGTGTCGGTTGCGTCGACCTATGATGCCTATAAATACATTTTTTTATACTGAAGCTACATGTGCTCTTCTTTTTTGTCACGACCCAAATTCGATAGGTCATGATGGCACTTGTCGCGGCGTACCTTGACAAGTAAGTCTATCACCCAAACTGATATACAAAGAGAAGAAAAAACAGAAATACCCCCAAGAAAAGGTTTCTAGAATGAAGTCAAACTACACAAGTATAATAAATGCAAAAAGAAGCATACCAAGCCATAACTCCCAAAATTCAATGTCAATAGTATAAGAACTCTAATACAAACGATGATTCAAATACATCAGAAGCACCCACACAGGGTCAACATTTATCTCTGAATATAAATAAAGACATAACTACCATAGAAAGATAGAAGTGAACTCCAGACTCATGAATGTCCAACCGCTACCTTGAGTAATTTGAAGGCACTTGATATTAACAAATCTGAGGCACACTTGAGGTAGGATCTGCACCAAAAGGATAGATTAGCCATGAGTGTGGTCCATTTGTACTTAGTAGGTATCATAGACCGACCAAGCAAAGTAGTAAATAAAGCAAACAAACTACACACTAAGGGCATGTCACCTGCAATCAGAAAATGTCCTAAACGGTGCCTACACTGCTTGCACTAACAGTTCTAATATATCACAATTAAAATAACATCATAGTATGTAGAACACAAGTATACATTATATCGCATAGAAGTAGAAACAGAGAAGAACATTTATGTACAAAATGGTCAAGTATAAAAATAGGATATAGAGAAAGTTAACATATAACAAGTCAATATGGCAATTCAATCACAACATCAATCACAATAAAGCAAATGCAATGTATGAGATTATGATGATGTTGTATGAGACCATCTCATATTCTCCCTATACACCTACAGAGCTAAAGCTTCTCGATGTAGGACCCATGAAGGGTTCATCAACCCATTTACTACCCTGTATACACCTATAAAGCTAAAGCTCCCTGATTTCTAATTAACCAAAAACACAACCACCAAGGCCTTTCAAATCTGTTCAAAGCTATTTAAATCATTCATACCATTTAGGGTTTCATTTTCAAGTTTAAACCATGTATAAGTTTCATTGAAAAACCAATATCATAGTGAAAACATTGTTAAAGACATTTTATCAAACACATTGGGGGCATAGTAATTCTAAAACCAAAGTCCATTACCAAAGAACCATTCCCGTGCAACGAATTATCCAAAACCATCATTAATGCATATAAAAGCATAATTAAAACATGGAAAAACTATAACCAAAACTCCCAAATCATATTTGAAAATCCAAAATCATACCACATTTAAATTATAAAAATATTGTATAAAACCACGCCTTTAGATGGAACAAACAATGAGGGAAGAGAATATGCCTTAAACCAAGATGATGATGGAACGTAATCACCATGACAAGCCCCAATTTACTCCTTAAGATGAAACCCTAGCTTTCTTTGCCCAAGAACTATTTAGAGGATTTAGGAGTATTTTCCAAGTGTTTAAGAATAGAATAATAGGGCAAATAACCTTCCAAGTGAAATATAAGTCATGGGACCTTATTAGGATAAGTGGAAAATGTCCAGATTGCCCTCACTTAAACTGCATTAAATTTCCGTCATATGGTACTACTACCCTTACGAGTCGTACCCATCCTATACAAGTGGTACCCACCTTTCGTACCCTAGGCTTTCCTCCGTGGATCCAAAACCATCCAAGGTACGACACACCTAAACCTAAGTTGTATTCAAGTGTATGACTAGTACCCATAAGCTGCACCCTTGGCAGAATAAAATCTAGGAGGTTTGAATACCGACCACCATATGAGTCTTGGGTATGAATTGTACCCTAGCTTATGGCTCATGGTGAGCCACTCATACTCAAATCCAACTTAAGTTACCATGTCTAAGGTTAAGTGAAGGAACCAAATGATCTGTATCTACTACTACGACTCATACCACCAAGTCGTACCCATTCCAGTAACCAAATCCATTCCACCAACCAACACTGGTAAGCATACAACTAGACCATACCACCCGTACCCCAGTGTATGACTCATTTCCCTAAGTCGTATCTTGCCCAAAAACTAAAAATCAAGAAAATTTTCTAAGGTACAGAAACCAGGGTGTTTCAGTAATGGCGGTGATGTTTAACTTAATTTTTAGATTGATAATAAGTTTAGGAAGTTGTATCAACTTTCGACACCTAAAATAGAGTTATAGAATTCTAGTTATAGAGCTTACCATAGAAGGGTTAGTTCATAATGCTATAATTCGTAGAACGTGTTGTAAAATATACATAACTGAAGAGTGGTCCTGAATTTTTACCACAAACCACTACAGTAGAAAAAGTAACGGCTATAGTAAAAAAGGTTATCACTGGAGCAAATACCATTTAAGTTGTGAACCACTGCATTTGTAGATTAACCACTGCAGTGGTATCACTATAACAGTAATCAACCACTGTAGCGGAAACACATAATATCTGACAATTTTAAAACCCAAAAATATTTTTCATTCTCCACTTTTTGAAAAATGTAGAGGAGCTCTATGAAAGGTGATTTTTCTATTGAAATTAGGAGTTTTTCATCTTTAAAAGTAAGTTATTACATTCTAAGCTTGAATTACTTCTCATAATCTCTGAAAATCATTAGAAACAAATTCATTGTGGAATTTAAGGTTTACCATATTAATGAAATTAGAGTAAAAGTTATGGGAATTAGTGTAAAAGAGTAGATAATGATTCTAGGGTGTTAGAAAATACTAACGGGTGTAGAATTATTGTTGTTCTAGATAATTCAAGTAGGATTTATGGGGTTTAAGGGGTAGAAATCCAAAATGGATAAAATAGGGAAATTTTATGGTTGAAATAACTGATTTTTAATCCCTAGTAGAGTAAAGAGGATGAATTAATGAAATGAGTGGGTAATCTTGTTGTTATAGATTAAGAACGAGTTAAACGAGAAGAATAAGGCAAATGTGTGAATTAAATGTGACCTTGATCAAGGATTTGAGGTAGGTTATGATTTATTGTAGGAATTAGACTTGCTTGACTCTATGTTTATATGTGAAGTGAATATTGTGCTGTCTTTTGCATAATACTTATGATTAATGACTGCATTGTATATTTATTAATATTAATATTATTGAATTGATAATGATTGTGATGATGGTGATATGCAACCCATGATGCTTATATGGTAGGTAATGATTATGATGATGTTGATGAGATAATCTTAATGAAAATGAGAAAAGAAAGAGATGTTGGGCACATCTTGCATTCATGTTTTCATTTACGTGCATTGAATGACCATTTATAACCATACTGTGTTTTACAGCTTGTTGCTAGATTTAACTAACTGTAAAGTTATAGGGGAATGAGTTTATATTTTTCCTTAAAGTAAAATGTCATGATTGTCAATTTGTCTTTGATTATAAGGCCTGCGATGATCGCTTATATCTATTTGATTTGCTTATTCGTATAGTATCGGGTTGGATCGGCCTATGATGCCTACTAGTATGTTTTGTTGTACTGGTGTTCCCTGTGATCTTATTTTTATTGAATGCAGAGCATATTTCGGCATCTGAAATAAGACCTCACCTTTAACTAGAAGTATCAGATTCAATTTAAAGGGTGAGCACCATGACGAGCAACCTTTAGATCTTCTTATCATTGTTCACATTTCTTATTTTGAGACTAAGACATTCTTATTCATTCCTTTCTATGGATGATCATTTAGCTTTTAGACTTAATTTTCTTTTAGATGTTCTTGTACGGTGACTTTAGGTCCCGAGAATTATATTAAATAAAGGTTTCCATGCTCTATTTGTGGTTGGATAATTTCATTGGTTTAATGTTGATTACTTAATTATTTAACAAAGACACTTTAAACTTATTTAATGGTGAAGTAGGGTAATGTGAATGTAAATATGGCATTGGATTACTTCAGCATTTGGGTTAAGCATGTTTCTCCCTCCATATATATGGGTAGGTGCCAATCATTACCATTTAAATTGTGAAAAGTACTCATAAATCTATTTTTTGAATTGTGAATTGTATTTGGATAGAAGCGCTTCAATAGAATGTGGACAATGTATTTTTTCCAAGTCAAAAACTCTACATGTACAAGTTTTTCTTTGAAGATCGATCATGGGAACATCACCATAACCAGAGATACTGAACTTATAGTTGACTATTTGATTGGCCAATAACTTATTCCCAGAGTTTATGTACTTGGTTATTTGTTTTTCAATTATAGGAACAAGTCTATTTGGTGAGTTAACCAACTCCATACGCCCCTGTGAAATAATTTAGCAAACCACATGTTTATTTTGTCAAATAAAATGACAATGGGATATTCTTTTTTCTTCCTCAAATATTGCATTCACTGACTCAACAATGTTTGACACCATAATATTATAAATATACAAAAAATCACTTTGTAATATATAAAATTACAATAAAATCAAACAAGATACTCAATTTATAATATTTTACCTATTTCCCAGGCATAATGCCTTACTCCATCTATGGAATTTTACACGTCTGAGATGTTCAACTATCTTGGGTACCATATCACATATTTGCTTAAATTGGTATTGAACTCACCTCTATCGTATGCTTTCACTTCTTTATAAAAATGAGATACAACCTTTGAATTGTGAAAGTTGTCTTGTATATTTTTCCCAAGGTGCCTTATGAAACAACCATAATGAGTTGAAGGATAGACAATTGAAACCATCTTTTGAATATTTTGATGCATATCAGAAATTATGCATAACTCATCAGTATCATCCACACTGCTTCTAATTTGAACAAAATAACATTGGTGTGGGGCATTATATTCCTTTCTCACTTCACAAAAGCCATCAGAAAAATATGATTCTTCGTATCTTGTGCCACCACCGATAGCAAAACTCCTTCATACTTTCTTTTCAAAAATATTTTGTCAAAGGCTATGACTTTTATCATTTGTTGAAAATAAAAAATCCAAACGGCATAGGCTACAAAATAGTACTTAAAACTTTTCATATTCATCAACATGCAATGTCATCTTACTTATTGGATTTACCGATTCACACATATAATTGTATGCATCAAGCACTTCATACCTGTGATCATGTGTTCCCCTTACCAAACGCTTTGTAATTTCCATGCCCTTATAAATTTTCCAATAACTTACCTTATAATCTAATTCTATATGGAGTTTATTGACCATATCTCTTGTAGGTGGGTCTTTACCACCTGGGGAGCTATTTTTGAAGTATTTATCAATTACCTTTGCCATGGCGTATAAATTATGAATCAGAATATTCTTCAAACCACATTTGTGAATCTTTTCATAGGTTCTAATGCAAATTTTATCAAAACTTATGAATTTAACATCCCTCAACCACCACCTACACTCTGATGTGTATATTTAAGACAATACGCAGTACGTGAATTAATCACCTTCTTGAGTCTAAAATTTTTTTTCAAGCATGTAATTTTTTGTGAATTTTATAGCTCTTCGTTGTTCGTGAATGTAATTACCTTATAAAAATTTGTTCCATCATCTTAAACATGGCTTGACTTTGTTAATTGAGAAATGCCTACTGTATTGCTTGCAATAACAGGTGAAGGTGTTTGGTCCATCCCATAGCCCTGGTCATCCCTTTTATCTCTACTCTCATCCTGAGGAATATTCATGTCCACCCAATCCAATTCATTATTTAACATATCTTGTGGTCTTATTCTAAGTTCCGGTCCCGTATCAATTTTTCAATCACGTACACCCTTAAAATGAGCCTAGCTATATCACTCAAATAAGCACTCAAATGAACCTATCACTTTTCATAAAAGGTAGGACCCTCTAAATTTTACAAAAAATGTGCATGTAACTGACAATAAGATATTTGGATTGATAATTTAGTCCTCAATAGATGATGATTAAGTTCACATAATTATTAAATAAAATATCTCTTTGGACAGTCATTGATATCATCTCTAAAATTCATCATCTTTCTAACGCCAAATAAATCGATTGTTCTTCCTGATCAATTCACTATGAGAATTACTCCTTATTGGTATTTATTCTTACATTAATGGTACCTAAAGAAATTTGTTATAAATAATTTAATACTAATAGTATATATAGTTAGATGAGTACAAGTAATGAAGTGGCCCTTTCGAGCTGAATATTAGTTCCTGGTGGACTTGGTGATTAACACGCAATCCAGTGCAAGTGTTACTATTACAATTAAGCAAGTTCAATACGTAATCAAAGAGAGTTTAAGTTTTGAGGTTTTAAAAGTAACACGAAATGATAATGAGAAAGTAAATTGTCTGAAACAATAATTAGGTGAAATCCAGGGTCAAGGCAATTTGGACAATCCTACAAAGCTATACAATCTCATTGGTTAAGTTAAATATCTTAGTTGTTGATTTAGTGGGTCAATAACATTATTATGGTCTTAATACCCTATAATATTCTAGTTAAATTATCCCCACAATTATATCATAGAGAGGGGATGTGAGAACTAATTCAAACACATTTGCATGTCCCGCCGTATTTGAACCAAATGGGACGACTTAGATATTTTCCTATCTTAACCGTGAATCCAATCTTTCATTCATCTAAAAGACAAGAACCTACTCCATATGTTACATGTTCTAATATAATATTTCCTCCTTTCGGGCTCACAATAGAAATATAAATATATTCTAAAGGTCACAAGTAAATAGAATAGTAATTACAAGAACATAAAAACAACCAAATATGATAATCAACTTTAAACCAACATGATTGAATGCTAAGTACTCATGTTTGTAGCCTAAACCCTAGAAATAGGGTGTTTATCAACTCATAGTCATACAAAGAATCACCAGAATTGAATTCATAAGTAAGAACTACAAGAGAACTAAAGTAAATAAGCAAAACCCTAGTGTAGAGCCCTATTTGTTGCCTTATCTTCTTTCCAATCTTTTGTTGTTACAAAAGTGGGTTGTAATTTTTGATTATTACACATTATATAGTATTTTTAGTCTTCCATAGGATGCCCAATATGAAAAATATACGTTTACAACATTGCCCCAACTTAAAGAAGTGAATAATCAACTTTTGGATGTCGGGGTGGGTGACGGTAGCTGTGCCACAAGCCACACATGGATGGGGGGAGGTGTAGGCCCATAGAAGGGGTGAGGAAGTTTTCTATCTCACTAGGGGGTGAGTTTTAGGGGCCCCTCCCATTCCATGGGGGTGCATTGCAAGGCTACCCCTCAAGGGTGAGGTTTCACTTCGATTTTACACCTATATCCTCATACATTTGTCATTGTTTAACCACTATTTTTGACTTGTTTCTCAGATTAAATTATCTTCCATAACACCCTAAAAGGCTCCATAAAACATCATATAACATTAATTAGTCCATATAACACAATAAAACTCATCAAAGTACATTAGAACAAGCATAGCGAACAAGCATAGCTCAAGCTAGCAAACACTAGTTTCCTTGTCTACTCTATTAGATCATTTTGACTTGTCACTTGTTTTGAATTAACCTTAAACACTCCAAATATATATATATTAACACATAAATACACAATTATACCCTTAAAAAGTTATTAAGCATGTCAAGAAGTCCTCAAAACTAAGCTAAATACGCATAGATAATGACACTTAGGTGTATAAATATAGTTAAGATCAACTATTCAAATCTGTTACAAATACAAACAACTGCCAGTCACTATCCCAAGACCTATTCAGTGATGTACAAGAGCTACATATTATAAAATTGACTGACTATAAAATAATAAAAATAGAGACTCCACTTCTATTAGGAATGAGGTGGAGAAGTTGGTGTTTAATATCATCATCCATCTACTAACTGAAAAACTAACCTTCATATAGTTTATAATCAAAAAAAGGATGCAAAGAGTAGCATCAATACAAACACATGTACTGGAAGACATCATCGGACAACTAGTGTTAGTTCACATAATCATAAAATAGAATCAAAGAAAAGAAATCATGATATCTTAACAGAAATAAAATCCAACTCAGGTTGTATTTAACATTATCATACTTTACCCATATAAGTTACAAAATCCCAACTTATCTTACAACTCCATTAATATAAAGTTTACCATCATCATACTTTAGCCTCATGAATTCACACCATCAACTAGAATCCAATGTTAAGCCATCACTTTCCCCCCTGTGATCACATTACCTCTTCCACTACCCACATTTATAAGGCCAACCCAATTATCATAAATGTTTCATACTAAACTCTCGGGCTAACAAATAATTATTTTCTTATAACAATAAAGAATAATAACTAGTCAATTAGGTAAGCCAAGACCACTACAAGTATAATATAAGGCTTGATTCTATGAACTTTTACTTTTTATATGTTTTGACTATTTTACCCTTCCCTATGTTTGTTATATGTTTTTTTGCGATATGGGATGGTTTGAATAATTTTCAATGTGCCACAGAATGATTTATGCGATTTTGTGATTTCTAGAGGTTAAAAAGGTCTCATAGTTGACTTTGGTCAACATTTATTGTTCTCTGTGTCGAATGACAAAACGAACTACGTCAGTAGATCCAAAATATTAATTTTGGGTTGGTAGAGGGGTCGGTTTGATTTTATGTCTTTTGGACCTCATTTTGATTCTTGGTTGAAAATTTTGTGAAATTGGGTCTTAGGGGTCAGTTTTTATAAAAACAACTTATTTTCAAAAATCTGATGTCGCCACTAAGTCAGAAACATCAAGTTTAGTCTAGTAGCATATTTTATTTTCCTTCACAGGATTCCAAATGAATCTCAAGGGATTGATCCATAACTTTTCAATTTAGCAAAGTTGTTGATGCAGCTGTATATGTTGTGGCCGCTTTAGTGGGCCCTACTAGTCCAAGCGACTATCACTAAAGTGGACACTTGACCGCTTTAACGGTCTCCACTTTAGCTGTAAGGGACTTCTTTAACGGACTACCCTTTTTGGGCTAGACCATTTAAGCGGTTAACCCATTCTTAAGTTGTCATTTGACTACTTTAGTGGTTAGTAATGAGAAGATATAAAAATCCTCCTTCTTAATTTTTCTTCTATTTTTGAGACTTTGAGCTTTGAGTGGAGAGGGTTTTGGATGATTTCTTATATTTTTGAGCTTGGGTAAGATCTAAAGAAATTTTTTAATTATTTTCCTTTGATAATTATCATCTTGAACTCGTTAAATTGTGATTTTAAAAGTGGAATATGGGGATTTTGGATCGAAAGGCCTTAAATGGGTTTTATTTGATCTAAACCATGTTTTAAACCCATTTTACATGGGTTTTCTCCTATGACTTTGTTTAATCATGGGTAAGGTCTTTTATAAATAAAAATTCTGGTTTTACCCATCTTTTCAAAAACCCATTTCGGAGGTCTGTCTAGATCCCGATTCAAAAACCCACTTTTGGGTATTGTTGGATTTCCTTTAATGCATAGATTCTATATTTATATGTTTTAGTTGAATTAGAGGCTGTTAAAGAGGGAAAATGTAATTCCCCAAAGCACGGTCCCGAGATGTCACACGGTTCTTAATGCTACAAGTAGCCCCAAGTTAACCCTTTGAGCTTGCTACTCCATATACTTACTTACTTAAAGGTAGAATGCTTGAAATTTAATGTAGAAATATCAAATGGTAAGAAAATATTAATGAAATACTTGGTTTGAACAAACTTCAACTCAAAGAAAACCTCAAAATACTGGTAATTTGACGACTAATCTGACAAACCTCTACTACTCCAAACTAAAGAGCCATTGGGACAGGTCCCCAACTGACTCATACTCAACTGACAAGAATTAAACAACTACTAAATAAAATTGGAAGTCTGAGAATAACTGGTCCCCGAAACATGAGGACTCACCATTGCTGATATGTAGATAGGAGTGCTCGAAAGGATCACTGGAGAGGCTGAGACTGAGCACCTGAACCTACATTACAAGAATATATGGCACACAGACAAAATATGTGGGTTAGTACTTTGGAAATGTATTGAGCATATGGGGGAGTTTGTAAGTAAAATAATCAATATCATAAGCTTTTATAGAAAACCTACATGGTGTAAAACGTACTCACATAGCTTGAAATAAATTTATGACACAAGACTCATAAATCATCATGCTTTTACTTAAAATCTCAAATTATCATGCCACTTGAAAGTATTAGGACCATAGCTTTCAAAACACTTATACTTTCAAAACTTTGTAACTATAAGACTAAAAATCTTTGAAACTTGGAAGACTTTAGGACTTAGAGAACTTTAGGAACTTAGGAAGTTTCTCTTAACAGACATAAACCATGTGAGTTACATGAAGTCCAAGGTCTTACCCACGTTGGGGAGAGCTGTTCTATCCTTGCCATCGGATAAAACCTTAACTTTAGTGATCACTATCTTAACCCACTTAAGGTATATCAAGAACCTGCGGGGGCACGTAGTATTGGGGCATGAGACCTCGGAATCAAGCCCAACTCGGTTCTAAATACTACTTCCATACTTATCTTAGAACTTTAGAAAATCTACCTTACAACAATTCAACAATATATATATAATGGGAGCCAAAATGCATCCCCTTTACTTCAAACTCAAGAATGTGGATTTCTATCTTAACTTACAATCAAAACTCACTTCTTGATATTCTTTAAAAATCACTAACATCTCATTCTCAAACTCATGCTTTAACCATAATGTTCAATTCACAACAATAGGACTTGAAATTCTCAAAAAATGATATAGACGTTGAATTATGCAACTTAAACCATGAATTGACAATTTAAACCATTAATATGCATAATAATATTACAACTCAAAGCTTGGGTAAGACATAGTTTTATAAAAAGACTCACCATATAATAACATAATAGGAATTCTCCATGAATTTAGGAAATACTTTATGAAAATATGTAACTTTTAGGCACAAGAACAAAAGGGTGTTCTTGTTCAAAACAACACACCTTAAACTTGGAGCTTTTGGATTACTTCAAAAAAATTTGAAGGTTATTCACGAACTGTTGGGTGTCCCTCGTAGCCCTTTTAATTAGGAATTCAAATATGCAAGAATTATCGAATTCTCACGGTTGAATCTCTAGATAATTGGGTTTTTATGTTGAAACTCTAACCTTGTGGTTGAAGGTGTGCAGAGAATTTTGAGATGTTTAACTAAAGAGAATAGAAGATAATACGTTCCTTGAGGGTTATAAGTCGTGGGAAGTGAAGGAAAAAGACCAAAATACCCTTACTAAACCTTTTCCCATTTGCTGAAAATTTAAGGCTGACGACATTTGTGATATGCCGTTAGACTTGTGATAAGTCGTCACAAATGTCATCACGGGGGGGCTGGAATTGATGGATTTATGCCTAAGGCTAACGACATTCATTATAAGTCATCACACTTGTGATAACTTATCAGAAATGTCATCACTGGGGCCTGGATTCTGCCTAAGGCTGATGACATTTGTGACAAGTCGTCACACTTGTGATAAGTTATCATGAATGTCGTCACTCGATTTTCCAGACTGACATACTGGAGTAAAATGGGCATAAATTTTTGCTCCAGTATCGGATTTAGGCAAAATTTATATTGTTGGAAAGATAATTCAATTATCTATCTGTTGGTGGTATGAGTTCAAAAATTCATACTATAATGAGAGATATGCTAGTTTAAAGTTGACTATACCAATATCCTTCTCAAGAATTCAATCGCAAAGGAATGTTTTGATTCGTCTAATAGTTAGGACACTTTTGAGGCCTTAATAATCATCAAACTAGATCATGTAACTACCAAATCTCTAACTTTATTTCTAAAGAACTTGAAGCAGGGTTCTACTATTAGTTGAAATTCTCAGGGTATTACAATATCTCCCCCTTGGAAACGTTCGCCCTCGAATTTTTACTAGTTAAGCTAGGAATGCAAAGAAACTAGGGATGCACAATTGGAATAGTTCTCTAAATTGAATCTATGTCATTGAATCTATGTCATTCTAAACTTTCGAGTATTTCTGAGAGTGCACTAATTTGCAACAAAATGGTTGTATAGCTGAATCTTTTGTTAGATAGGGGATGAATTAAGAAAAAGTAATACCTTCGGCTTGCTTTGAACTTGTGAAGAAGAGGTGTGGGTACTTGGATTGTATATCTACTTCGGCTTCCCAAGTAGCACCCTCAACTGATTGGTTCCTCCATAAAACTTTGACCAATGGAACTTCTTTGTTTCTTAGTCTACGGACTTGGTAATCTAGGATCACAACTGGAACCTCATCAAACGAAAGGTTATTCTGAATATCTAAGCTATCTGGAGAATCAACAACAACAGAATCACCAATATACTTCTAAAGCATGGACATATTGAAAATAGGATGAACAGCTGACAACTTTGCAGGCAACTCAACTTCATAGGCTACTTTTCCAACACAGTTGAGAATTCTGTAAGGGCCAACGTAACGGGGACTAAGTTTCCCTTTCTTTCCAAACCTTTTCACCCCTTTCATGGGTGAAATTTTTAGATACACCAAATCATTAACTTCAAACTCAAGGTATTTTCGGTTCACATCTGCATATGACTTTTGACGACTCTATGCTGTCTTTAACCTTTCTCTAATCAACTTCACCTTCTCCATCGCCTCAAATACTGTATCATGTCTAACCAAAGTAGCTTCACCCACTTCAAACCAACCTATGGGTGACCTACATCTCCTATCATATAAAGCCTCAAATGGTGCCATCTTGATACTAGAATGGTAACTATTGTTGTAAGCAAACTCTATCAGTGGCAAATGCTCATCCCAACTACCTTTGAAATCAAGGGCACACACTCTCAACATGTCCTCCAAAGTTTGGATAGTCGTCTCAGCCTGGCCATCTGTCTACAGATGAAAAGCGGAACTCATATGAACTTGGGTACCAAGACCCTTCTAAAATGCTCTCCAGAACTGAGAAGTGAACTGAGTACCCATATCCGAAATAATAGACAAGGGAACTCCATGCAACCTGACCAACTCTCAAATATACAATCTAGCATAGTCCTCAGCTGTATAAGATGTGTGCACAGGCAAGAAATGCGCTAACTTAGTTAGCCTGTCGACAACAACTCAGATGGAATCATAATGGCGTTGGGAAAGAGGTAAGCCAGTCACAAAATTCATATTTATCTCTTCCCACTTCCAAGTTGGGATTCAAAACTCTTGGATCACACCACCAGGTCTTTGGTGCTCAACCTTAGCCTGTTGACATGTTGCATACTTTGCCATAAAATTAGATGTATCCTTCTTCATACCATACCACCAATAGATTTCCTGCAAGTCACGATACATCTTGGTAGTGCCGAAATAAATAGAATACCACGTACCATGCTCTTCAACCATAATTCTCTGCCTCAGATCACCAACATCAGGAACACATAATCTACCCTACAACCTCAATACACCATCTCCCCCTTGAGAGAAAACCTCTACTTTTTGGTCCTTGACTGACTCCTTCAGTCTGACCAAGCTAGCATCTAAGTCTTGCTTCTCCTTCTCTTCCGAAACCAAAGAGGATTCGGAACTACTCTGTCTAGCCAGACGATGCACATCACGAGCCAACTCTTTCTTACCTTCCTTCACATGTGAAACACTACCCATAGACATCCTACTAAGGGCATCTGCCACAACATTGGCCTTGCCCAAATTATGCAAAACGCTCATATCATAGTCTTTTAACAATTCTAACCACCGCCGCTGCAAAGATTCAACTCCTTTTGAGTCAACACCTACTGTAGGCTTTTATGATCAGTAAAAACATCAACATGCACACCATACAAATAATGTCTCCAGATTTTCAGAGCAAACACTATATCAGCCAACTTTAAGTCATGTGTTTGGTAATTCTTCTCATGAGGTTTCAACTGTTTAGAAGCATAGGCTATAACTTTACCCCTCTACATCAACACACAACCCAAACCAACTCTCGAAGTATCACAATATACCACAAAACTATCTTCATCATCCGACAAAGTCAACACAGGGGTGGAAGTGAGTCGATTCTTCAACTCCTAAAAACTCTTCTCACAGGATTCTGACCAGAGAAACTTAACTTTCTTTTGGGTCAATCGAGTCATGAAAGACGTAATGGAAGAGAACCCTTCAACAAAACAGCGGTAATAGCCAGCTAGACCTAAGAAACTTCTAATATCAGATGAAGAGATAGGCCTAGGCTAATTTCTTACAGCCTCTGTCTTTTGGTAATCAACTCTAATACCTTTGGCTGAAATAATATAACCCAGAAACGCTACAGATCTTAGCCAAAACTCATACTTACTGAATTTAGCGAACAACTCATGATCTCTAAGAGTCTGCAAGACGATTCTAAGATGGTCTGCATGATCATCCTCACTTTGGAAATACACAAGGATGTCATCGATAAACACAATGATGAACATATCAAGATATGGATTGAACACTCGATTCATGAGGTCTATGAAAGCTGCTGGCGCATTAGTTAGCCTGAAAGACATGACAAGAAACTCAAAATGACCATAGCAGGTTTGAAATGCTATTTTTGAAATATCACACTCCCATACTTTGAGTTGGTGATAGCCAAACCTAAGGTCTATCTTGGAAAAATAACTCGCACCTTACAACTGATCAAACAGGTCATCTATTCTCAGAAGGGGATCCTTTTTTTTTACTGTGACCTTATTAAGCTGATGATACTCAATGTACATATGCAAAGAACCATCTTTCTTTTGTACAAAATGGACATGTGTGCCCCAAGGAGATACATTGGGCCTTATAAAACCTTTGTCTAAGAGATATTTGAGTTGTTCTTTCAACACCTTAAGTTCTGCGGGTGCCATATGGTAGGGAGGAATAAAAATAGGCTAAGTGTTGGAAGGTACCCCGGGGAGATCTTTCGTAAAGACATTAGGAAACTCATTAACAATATTGATTGAATGGATACTTGGGGTTTCAAACTTAGTGTCCTTAACTCTAACCAAGTGATAAAAGCAACCCTTAGATATAAGCTTCCTGGCTTTGAGATAATAAATAAAATGACTCTTGGGAGGTACTGAACACCCTGACCACTCGAAAACTGGTTCATCAGGAAATTAAAATTTGACTACACGAGTACGGTAATCTATAGATACATAGTTGGAGTGAAGCCAGTCCATACCCAGGATAATGTCAAAATCAACCATCTCTAACTTTATCAAATCAGTAAGTGTGACTCTATGAAGGACTGTAACAGGACAATTTTTGTATACTTGCTTAGCAATAATAGGCTCCTTTACTATAGTAGAAACTAGAATCGGCACAAAAATACTTTTAGGACTCTTCTCAAAATTCATAGCAACCAGTGGGGTCACATAAGAAAAACTTAACTCGAGGTCCAATAGCACATAAACATCAAAGTGAAATAAATGAAGCATACCAGTAACAACGTTGGGAGAGTCCTCCTGCTCATGATGGGAAGGTAGGGCATAGATCCTATTTTGGCACTGACTGCTAGCAGTACTAGAAGAAGCACCTTGAGGAGGAGCTGGACGGGCTGCGGGAGTTAGTGCATTAGTGGCCTGGGTCTGGGGTCAGGTATCTCTGCTTCCCTGCCTTGCATGTGGGCACTCTCTAAGCTTATGATCTATCTTTCCACACTTGAAACAACCATCCTGTTCAGGCAAACACTTACTCGGATGGGTCCTATCACACTTGGCACAAGAAGAGAAGTTGGGCTTGCTGCTCACACTCTGCTGAGGCCTGGACATAGAAGACCTGTTTCCCTACTCTGTTCTACCTCTAGGCACTGGGGCACTAGCAAATGAGGGTGATAGCATAGAAGAAAACCTTTAGAACTGAGGGCGGTTCCCTCCCTGGGATCTAGCCTGACCGTACTCATACTGTTCAAACCTGGCTCTCTTGTTACCTCTCGCTCTATCTCTTTCCTTTATCTTATCCTCCTCTTTTTGCTATGCATAGATCATCATCCTAGACAAATCTATCTCCTTGTTTAATATAGCAGTGCATCATTCTTTTAGTACTAAACCCGACACACCTGTCACAAACTTTCTCATCCCAGTTTGGGCGTTGAAGATCAAGTCAGGAATATATTTTGCTAGCTGAATGAACTTTAAGTATTACTCCTTAATAGTCATGGAGCCCTGCCTCAAGTTCATAAACTCTTCAATATTTGCCTCCCTTAACTCCAAAGAAAAGAACCTATCCAAGAATGCATCTTGGAATATCTGCTAGTTAATGGGAACATCATCCTCCCCTCTTCCCTTCCTCCATGAAACCACCCAGTCATACACAATGTCCTTCGACCTGTAAGATGCTAACTCCACACACTCTTTTTCAGATACACGCATTACCTATGTGATCTTCCTTATCTCCTTTAGATATAACTGCAGGTCTTCCTCTGCCTTTGACCCATAAAACTCTGGTGGACTCATCTGCATAAAGTCACAAATTATGAAAGCAGCTAAGTTACCTCCCTGCTATTGAGGAGCTGCGTCCTGATTATCCTAGACAGTGATAGCTTGGGCCAGTGCCTGGAAGGCTGCCCTGAATTTGGCATGGGACACATTTTGATTCAGAGGATCAACGGGCTGAGGTTGCTGATCGTTCTTATTTCTTCATGCTCGGTGGGGAGGCATATTCTGAAATAAGAGAGACTGAATTAATAGCTGAGAGAGACAACTTTGAGCACAATGGACTTGAGAAGAAGAAAGACTTGTTCCTAAAACATTTCGTAGCCTCTTGCTCATAGATGTGGCGTGCTACACATCAATGATTAAGACTCTACTTAACGCGGCTTGTCAGATTCCCTAGAAATCTCTAAACCTTAGGCTCTGATACCAAGTTTGTAACGTCCCAAAATCGGGTCCTGAGATGTCATACGGTGCTTAAGGCTACAAGTAGCCCCAAGCTAACCCTTTGAGCCTGCTACTCCATATACTTACTTAGAGGTAGAATGCATGAACTTTAATGTAGCAATATAAAATGGTAAGAAAATATTAATGAAATACTTGGTTTGAACAAACTGCAACTCAAAGAAAACCTCAAAATACTGGTAATATGATGACTAGTCTGACAAACCACTACTATCCAAACTAGAGAGCCATTGGGACAGGTCCCCAAACATGAGGACTCATCATGGCTGATATGTAGATAGGAGTGCTCGAAAGGATCACTGGCGAGGCTGAGACTGAGCATCTGAACCTACATTACGAGAATATATGGCACACAAACAAAATATGTGGGTCATTACTTTGGGAATGTACTGAGCATATGGGGGAGTGTGCAATTAAAATAATTAATATCATAAACTTTTATAGAAAACCTGCATGGTGTAAAACATACTCGCATAGCTTGTAAAAAATATATGCCACAAGACTGATAAATCATCATGCTTTTTTACTTAAAATCTCAAATTATCATGACACTTGAAATTATTAGGACCATAGCTTTCAAAACACTTATTTCAAAACTTTGTAACTTTAAGACTAAAACTCTTTGAAACTTGGAAGACTTTAGTACTTAGAGAACTTTAGGAACTTAGGGAGTTTCTCTTAACTGACATAAACTATGTGAGCTATATGGATTCCAACGTCTTACCCACGTTGGGGAGAGTTGTTCTATCCTTACCATTGAATAAAACCTTAACTTTAGTGATCACTATCTTAACCCACTTGGGGTATATCAAGAACCTACGGGGGCACGTCGTTCTGGGGCATGAAACCTCAGAATCAAGCCCAACTTGGTGCTAAATACTACTCCCTTACTTAGCTCAGAACCTTAGAAAATCTACCTTAAAACAATTCAACAATATATATATATATAATGGGAGCCAAAATGCATCCCCTTTACTTCAAACTCAAGAAGGTGGATTTCTATCTTAACTTATAATCAAACAATAAGGTGTGGATTTATTGTGGTTTGATATCCCTTTCCTTTTTATAATGTATAATTTTAGAGACTCGTGCTTTTATATGTTATGAAACAATAAGAAATAAAAATAAGATGAACAAGGGAGAGAAAAATAGAGTAATTCTTATTTTCTTAAGAGATTAGGAATGGTTTACAATAAAGGAAAACTCTTTTATTTATAGGGAATAACTGACTTGATCCCAAAGTTAGGGTTCCTAAATTTTCTCCTAATAAACATACAAGTAGACATTAACTATAATACAAATATATTTATAGCAAGTTTCTCAAAATATAATACTATTAAGGGTTACTTCATTTAAGTATTTTTTTAATACAACTCAATTTCAAAGACATCTCTTATATTTTATAAAATCAAATGCTTATGCCTTCTATGTTTATACTATAGAATCGTTATATTACACTACTTGTGAGGTATTTAACAAATTATGTCGAATATAATCACTAAAAAGTAATTAAAATAGTGACTTTTAGTTCAATTTCTCATCTTAGTATATTTGTTGGTTTTTCAATAATTTACAGTAGCGTATCTAACACAGGTTGTATTCATTTACAACAGCTCTTGGATAGTTTCTACTAATGTTAAAAGTAGTTCCAACATGTAAGTCATTTGTTGTAACAAATAGAAAATCTAATCAACATATGTGTAACGACCCATTCTATTGTTACTAAATTATCCACGATTAATTTATGAAAATTCTTGATTTTCATTTCAATTTTCAATCATAAATATATACTCAAGTCCAAATTAGCCATAATTTTGTTCATTGTGTCACCTCGAGCTTTTCAGCTAAGATTTAAGTCTTTTGATATGTCTAGATAAACTCAAGCCTAATGAATTTAGTTATTCATGAATAGTAATATTAATCCTTTAGTTTGAGAGTTCTTTAGGTATGAATTAACGTTGTACAATATCTATGGCACAAAATTAAGTTGAAAATATTCTTACCGATAGAGTTCTAATATAGGTTTCTACTAGGGTCAACTTTAAATAATCATATCTCCTAAAATATATGGAGTTATCTTGTTGTTCTTCTTCTACATTATAATTTCCATTATATACAGTTTTTCAATCACGTACACTCTTAAAACGGCCTATATAAATCACTCAGATAAGCACACAATACGACACATAACCTATCAAATTCAAGTTCTATCGCCCCCTTTCTTATGGAATAAATCATTTGTCAATCTGAGTTCGGACTAAAAAGTTATGACCGTTTTACTGAGCATTGTCCAGATTGAAATAGGGATTCCCATCGTGGAGGAACCTATTTCGTTGTGGTAAAAATTCTTGGCAATTTTTAAATAAATTTAGCCATGTTTCAAGTCTATAAACTCCAAATTTCATTCTCTAACTCTAGAGAGGTGATTTTCCAAGTTTTAAGGTGAAAGTCCTTCGTTGAGGTAAATTGTTTCATCACCTTCTTCGTATTTTAATGCTTTAATATCCTTGAATCATTAGAAAAACCTTCAATGGTGGAATTTTGGGTCAGAATCTTTAATGGTGGATTTTGGGAAAAACTTATAGGTGTTCTTAATATCACCTAGAACTAATTCTAGATTATAAATTAATGATTTCTAGTATGAAATTGGTAAACTAGATTATGTATTATGTTGATTGGAAATATTGTATTCTATAAAGATAAAACCTCTAGAATAAAAAATCCATTAATGGAGCTGGGTTAAGCTTAAAATAATTAGTTAACGGTTGACTGACCTTGGGGAATGATATAGACCATGAATTAGGGTAGAATTAGTGGGTTTGAATTTCCAAATTTTTTTTTAAAGAATAATCGTTTAATTAATCTTATGATTTCTTGATTGTTAGATGATTGATCATTTCGAAGCATGAAAAAAGGGAAGGAGGATACTTGGTATGGCTTGTTGCTTCTAGAAGCTTGGTATCCAAATAGGATCGGTTAGTGAGTAGAGAATTATATTATTTCATATCTTTATAATTTGAAACTGATGGGAGGAAAACATGTCTAGGCCTTCCCACATGGAGTTTAGGTGGATAAAATACAAGAACCTTGCTTTAAATCCTGAAAACTATATCATTGTTTGACTATATGATATTTTATAATATTATGTGTTGTGCGTCCAAAAGGGATTGTTGTGGATGAAGTGTGTGGATATGATGTCAGTTAGTTGTTCTAGTGATGACCCTAGTTGAGTTACAAAAGTAATTAGTTGTATATACTTTTATTGTCACGACCCAAACCAGGGACTGGTCGTGACGGGCATCCCAAGTCCACCAAGGACTGGAGATCTTCCCCTGAGCCTATTCCAATACAACTAAGAACACCTAGCAGTGGATGAATACCAATATAAAACATAATGAAATTAGAAATCCAAGAAGGATCCGTATCAGATCAACATCCAAAAATATCTATAATACCCAAGTCTACAATATCCACAAAGCCTCTAACAAAATCGAGTATCAATAAAGTATCGGTACATGCCCCTGACTATAGCCAAAATAAATGTTAAATAAAGTCTATGACATAAGAAATCAAACATGAAATAAAGTCCTCTGAAGGATGAAAGCTCACCACTTCAAGTCAACTCACGAACCAAACACGAACCACTAATCACTATGCAGGAGGAGTAGAAGTATGGCCCATTCCTACATCATGTGGGGATACACCATATTAATATGGTTAGTGGATGGAGCGCTAGCATATAACTCATGGATAAGGAAGGAAAGTAATGCCATGATCCATAATATTAAAAAAAGTAAAACAAATGCATAACATCTCATGCAGTACGTACATATATATATCATATGTCAGGAAAGGAAATAGGGTTTAGCATTAACTTTAAGACCTTAACCTAGACTGTATAGCTTAACTGTTATATAATAGTACCCACGGGCTATATGGACCCTAGCTCTTACCCCGTTTCCAAGCCCCAACGCGTGTAGCCACACAAACCAAAGAATAATCTTATATATATGCACTAGGGACTCGAACCTCCCAACATATACTAAGGCAACTTAAGTACCCAATCATGTAATTTAATATGGGGGACTCAAACCTCCCAATCATATAATAAGGTGGACTCAAACCACCCGATCTTAGCAAGGGGACTCTAACCCATATTGACCCCTGCACTGGCGAATGCGGTTTTCAGTATTGGTCCCCTCAGGACTCCACCTTCCATAATTAGCTACACAACCCTCTTTTAGGCCCAATTAAAGCATTTAACATATATTCCCATTAATTGATCAAATCATGCATTAAGGTATCCGTCAGTATCATCATACCAACATCACTTTCTAGTTCATTATTATGCCATATCAACTCTTACCCATTTGGGACTCTAACCCATTAAATCAATTGACATTCACATAGGGGATACATATACTCCAAGTTCAATAAAATCAAACCATGTTCAAGTGAACAAGCCAAATTATGTGACAAAATTATATTCATAGTCAATTTCATAAACAGGTTGAGAACACATTGTTTTCAAACCATAAGTCAAGGCAAAATCATCAAACTGGGGTTTAAACATAATCCCTCAGCTTATTCATCATTCCCATGCACCCCACAATGTTCAAAATCAATTATAAAACATGAATATTGCATAATAAACCATGGAAAAAAATTGATTCAAAGACCCATCATATCAAAAGCCCTCAACTATGCCAAAACCCACATCAAAACTATGAATTTATAATCAATCCATGCGATTAAGAAAAGTATAAGAGGTACATGCCTCAAACACAAAAAGATTTGCGAGTAATTAAGAATTTGGAACCCGAATGATAAATGTAAGTTGAAACCCTTATTTTTTTTGGTGTTTGGAGTTTAAGAGTGAAATAACTGATGTTATATCGTGAAAACTAATGGGATTATTCTTATGTAATGTTTAAAGGTCTTCTATAAGTGAAAGGACGTCATTACCCTTCATCCTAATTAAAGTAGAATAAAACAACTAAAATTTGTATAGGTCATGGCACAGAACTCATCGTAGAGGCTGTCCTTCATGTCGTGGACCTTATCACAGACACCAAGCCTCCGCAACACAGAGGCTATCATGGAGACTAGACTCCATGATGCGAGGCTATCACAGAGGCTTACTGCCTCTGTGACCTAAAACTACCCTAAACCCCATCCAAAAATTCTAAAACTCTTCTAGGTTACCCTTTTAACATCCCCGAACATAATCTGAGTCAAAAATCAATATTTCAAGCATGGGAAGGCCAAAAATAAAATACCCAAAATTATGAAGAAATCCCCCTTAAGATTATTCGTCCTCAAATGATAAGCTAGGACATATTTCACATGAGAATGATTACAACACAACAGAATCAACAGATAAACCCAGATAATAACAAAGAAGAACAAAATTCATACGTCAAGCTTCTTCATCTATCACATGGAATAGAAATGGATACTTAGGCTTCATATTATCTTTCACTTCCCAAGTTGTTTCTTCCACTTTATGGTTCCTCCAAAGGACCTTTACCAATGATATATCTTTAGTTTGAAATTTGTGAATTTGTCTATCTAAGATCTCCACCGGGACCTTTTTATAAGACAGGGAATCCAAGATACCAACATCCTCAACAGGAACCACCAAGAAAGGATCACCCATGCATTTTCTTAATATGGACACGTGAAATATAGGCTGAATAAAACCCAAACTCGCAGGCAATTCTAACTCATAAGCAATATTTCCCACTTTCTTCAAAATCAAATAAGGACCCACTTAATAAGGACTAAGCTTTCCCTTCTTTCCAAAATACATCACTCCTTTCATGGGTGACACCTTCAAGTATACCCAATCACCCATATAGAACTCTAACTTTATTCACCTCACATCTATATAGGACTTTTGGAAACTTCAGGAAGTCCTAAACCTATCTCAAATCACCTTCACTTTCTCCATAGCTTGATAAACTAAATCGGGATCGAATAACCTTGCCTCACTAAAACACCTTAGTTTCTGGACCTTAGAAAATTTCTTGGAATTCTTATCTATGAACCTAATATGACTCAAGGGTATGAGTTGTATGTTGGGGTACAGATAGTATGGTCCATTTATATGCTGACCAGTGTTGGTTGGTGGGATGGATTTTGGTTACTAGAATGGATATGACTTAGGGGTATGAGTCATATTGGTGGCTACGAATCATTTGGTTTCTTAAATTATTCTTAGACTTGGTTACTTAGGTTGGATCTTAGTACAACTGTATCACCATGAGCCGTAAGCCAGGGTACGAGTCATACCCACGACTCATATGATGGACAGTGTCTAAATTTTCCTTGTGTTTAAATCTGCAAAGGGTACAAATAAAGGGTACAGATCTTAAGCTTTGGATACAACTTGGTTGGATGAGTCATGTGATGGATAGTGTTGGATCCAAAGGTTGAGGGTAGGATATGAGTAGAGGGTACCACTCATACTGGAGGGTACGACTCGTGTGGGTTAGTTATACCCCTGTGATGGGATTTTGGTGCAACTTATGTGGGGATATTCTAGATATTTCCCCATTTATGCTAATAAGGTCTCATGACTTCTAACTTACTTGGAAGGTTATTTACCCTACTATTCCATTAACACTTGGAAACTTTTCTAAATACTCTATAATTCTCTCAAAAGTTTTTGGTCAAGGGAAGTTAGGATTTCAACTAGAGGATTGATTTGGGGCTTGTCTTGGTGATTTCTTTCCATCATTATCCTGGTTTAAGGCATGTTCTCTTCCCTCATTGTTAATTTTAACTAGAATTATGGTTTTTATGAATGTTTTCATGACTTCATTGATTGTATGATTTTGGTTTTCAAATATGAATTGGGGGTTTTGATATTAAATGGTTGGTTATGGTTTTCCTGTAGTTTTAATTATGATTTATGTGCATTAATGGTGATTTTGAATAATTGGATTATATGAGAATGGTTTCATGGTAATTGGAATTATTTTTGGTTATATTATACCCCCAATATGTCTGACAATACGCGTATAATAATGTTTTCAGCATTGAGTATTTTTAATGGAACTCTTGTTTTAAAACTTGGTAAAGGAATTATGCATGGTTTAAATGGCTTGGAAAGATAAAGGCTAAATGGTTATGATTTAGGGGTACATGGAATCCCCAAAGTGTCTTAATATGGTAAATGGAAGGTCACTTGGAAGTCCCCTTAAACTTATATATGGTTTTCTATGGATAGTACTTGCAAGTATGATCAGTATGACGATACTACCACTAAATGGCCTTGGTTAATAAATAGTGAATGGATTGGTTAGTTGATTGGAAATAGTTTTAATTGGGAAATAATGGTGGGATGTGTAGTAAAGTTGTAGAAGGTAGAGGTCCCGGGGGGACCAAAACTGAAAACTCATATTTGCTGATGTGAGGTTGGCCTTGGTGATTGTGTGCATGATGTCACACTATATTTTGGGGGATATACTAGTTATCCCAGGTTTTATTCCATGGTCGTGAAGCTTCACGCACTGGGGCCCTTTTAGCAGGGGGAGATGAACCCATGTAGCCCATGGGTGATTTAGGATGACAAAGCTAGTTAGCCCAGGTAAAGGTTTTAAAGGCATGCTAAACTCGGTCCCCTTTCTCGGCATAGTTATATATATATGTATGGTTATGTGCATATGGATGGTTTTACTTTGTTTCATAAATGGCATTATTTTATCTTTATCCTAAGATCATGCTAGCGTTCATGTGCTAACCCATTTACTAGCAGCTGTATACCCACGTTATGCAGGAACTAACCATTCTACTCCTCCTATATAGTGATTGACTCGGGGAACGACATTTAGACTGAAGTGGTGAGCTTCCATCCTTTTAGAAGGCTCCATTTCATGTTATGGATATTTTCTAGACACTTTGATTTTATTTTGGATATTGGTTTTTGCCATGGTTGAGGGCATGTCCCTACCAGATTTTATTACTTTTTTGGTTAGAGGCTTTGTGATACTTTTATGGGTTGGAATGGGTGGGATCGGTATCGGTGCCAGCCTTGGCATTGGAATAAGCTAGAGGACTGACATCATTGGACGATATTGTTATTTATCCCATCATATTATATTTTGGGATTAATTATATTATGTTTTGGAACATCTTTGCATATGGCCTGGTTTATGGCCCTTATTTAGGAATTAGTTTGGTATGGTTGGACTTGATTTGGTCGGTCACAGCTGCAATATTATCGTCGAGTTTTCATGTGAGCTGTTGTACTAGCTTGCTATATGCTAAAAATTCAGCCAACTTAATACAGGCAGCTGGAGGTTGGGTTGGGTAACAGGGGTGGTCTCTTATCCCGGTCGGACTTGGAATGCCTATTACGACAAGCCCCTCAGTTGGGTCGCGTCACTCACCAACTTCGAACCACTCCATAGGGGATCCACACCGCCTACCATACAAAGCCTTAGATAGTGCCATACCAATGCTAGAGTGATAACTATTATTAGAGGCGAACTCAACAAAGAGTAAGTGGTCAACCCAACTTCCATCAAAGTCAATTACACAATCTCGAAGCATATCCTCTAAAGTCTGAATGGTCCTTTCCGATTGTCCATCCCTCTGTAGCTGGAAAACGATACTAAGGGTCACTTTACTCCCCAAACCTCACTGAAATGACCGCCAAAAATGATATGAGAACTGAGTACCACGATCCAAAATAATGGAAACAGGAGTACCATGCAACTTTATGACCTCCTCAATAGACAACCCCGCATAATCCTCAGCAGTATAATTAGTTCTCACCAGCAAGAAATGAGCACACTTATTTAACCTATCCACGATGACCCAGATAGAACAAAACTTTTTGAGACCATGGCATATCGGTAACAAAGTCCATATTTATCATTTCCCATTTCCATACAGGCAACTCAATTTCTTGAGACAAACCACCAGGTCTCAAGTGTTCCACTTTTACTTGTTGACACACCATGAACTTAGCCACAAAATTGGCCGTGTCTCTCTTCATATTATTCCACCTATAAATCTTAAGTTCATGATACATCTTAGTCATACCAGGATAAATAGAATAACACGACTCATGAGCTGTGGCCAAATTTCTACCTCACAGCCCATCCATATCGAGAACACACAACTTCTCTTGGTACCTCCAAGTACCATCACCACCAATCTCGAAAACCATTACCTTTTGCCTACAACTCCATCCTTGATTTACATCAAGAAAGGATACAACACCTATTTTTTCCTTCATCTCAGCACCAAGAGATGACTTCACCACCTCTTGCACAAACACACTACCATCCTCAAAATCTAAGAGATGAACTCCAAGATTAGACAAATGGTTAATATCCTTCACTAAATTAAAATCCCGCTTCACCT
>NC_061114.1:50443432-50448612 GCF_002878395.1 Capsicum annuum
CACCTCTTACACACGAGACAAGCTCCCTATAAATAACATGCTACGAGAATCAGCAACCATGTTAGATTTACTTGGGTGATAGTGAAGACTCATAATTTAGTCCTTGAGAAACTTAAGCCATCTCCTCTTCCTGAGATTCATCTCTTTCTGGGTGAAAACATAATACAGGCTCTTATGATTTGAAAAGATGTCAACATGAATCCCATAAAGATAATGCCCCCAAATCTTCAATGCGAACACCATAGCCAACAATTCCAAATTATGAGTCAGATAATTTCTCTATTGAAATTTCAATTGCCTAGAAGCATACACCACCACTTTTCCATGATGCATCAAAACATAACTAAGTCGCACATAGAATGCATTGCAATAACCACAAACCATCACTACCCTCGGGCCGAGTTAAAACCAGAGAAAAAGTCAATTTATCTTTTATCTTCTCAAAACTCCCCTCATAAGCATCAAACAATAAAAACTTTACCTTCTTCTGAGTCAACTTAGTTAGAGGTGCAGCGATCCCAAGAAGCTCTAAATATCAGTTGGAGCTGTGAGTCTAGGCCACTTCTTAACTACTGCAACCTTTTGTGGATTCACCATGATCCCTTTACTAGAAACAACGTGACCTAGAAAAGTAATAGCATTCAACCAAAACTCACACTTAGAAAACTTAACATACAATTATTGATCCTTTAGGGTCTGCAACACAACATGGATGTGATTGGAATGATCCACCTCATTCTTTGAATATACCAGAATGTCATCTATAAACACAATCATGAACAAATCAAAAAACTGATGAAATACCTGGTTCATGATATCCATAAATATCGTTGGGGCATTGGTCAACCCAAAAGACATGACCAAGAACTCAAATTGTCCATATCGAGTACAAAAGGTTGTCTTAGGGATATCTTCCTCCCTAATCTTTAGCTGATGATAGCTCAAACGAAGGTAAATCTTGGAGAAATACTTAGAACCCTGAAGTTGGTCAAGCAGGTCATCAATCCTTAGAAAGGGGTACTTATTCTTCACAGTTACTTGGTTCAATTGATGTAATCAATACACAACCAAAGAAAACCATCCTTCTTATGCAAGAACAAAATAGGAGCACCTCACAAAGACATACTAGGGAGGATAAAACCCTTGTCAAGAAGATACTTCAACTGTTTCTTAAGATCCTTTAACTTAGATGGAGGCATTCTATAAGAAAGGACAAATACAGAATGCCCGCCCAAAACAAGATCAATCCCAAAATCAATTTTCCTATCAGGAGGAACACCAGGAAGATCAGGGAAAACCTTAAGAAATTCACTAACTGTGGGAACAAATTATAAAGAAGGACCCTATAAGTTAGAATCTTTAACCCAGATCAAATGATAGAGACATCCCTTGGAAATCACTTTTTGGGCTCTAAGAAAACATATGAACCTTCTCTTAGGAACTTGGAAACTCTCTTTCCACTCAATAACTGGCTTATTAGGAAATTTAAAAATGACTTTATGGGTCTCACAGTGTAAAGAGGCGTAGCATAAGTGTAATCAGTTCATCCCTAAGATAACATCAAAATCTAACGTGTCTAATTCAAACTGATCCACCAAGGTTTCCCTACCAACAACAGATAACACATAACCCCTATAGGCCCTTCTAGCAACCATCGAGTCACCCACTGGGTAGAAATAGAAAAGGGGTCTGAAAAATACTCAGGACCAAAACCAAAATATACAACCACAAATAGGGTCACACTAAGAAAGAGTAGACCCTGGGTCAAGTAAATAGTACACATCAGGAGAGAAGAGTTTTAACATACCAGTGATGACATCAGGGGATGCCTCAGACTCCTGGTGGGTAGTAAGATCATAGAGACAGTTCCAACCAGTGCCGGAGCCAAAATTGGTACCCTTTGGATTAAGAGCTGACAAAGTAGCAATAGTAACCTTATAGGCCCCAGAAGTAACCTTTAAAGGAAAATCCCACTGCAAATGGCCAATCAAACTACAATTAAAATACCTATTCTTCCCCTCATCATAGAAACCATGATGCGGCCAACTATAAAATTTAGAAGAAGGATATAATGGAGTTGACTGGGCCTCACTGGCCGAAGATTGAGCACATTGGTCCCTATAACCATCCCACTCTGAAAATAATGATCCCTACTACCTCTGTGACTTAAAACTACCTTGAATCCCATTTAAAAATTCTAAAACTCTTCTAGGTTACCCTTTTAACATCCCCGAACATACTATGAGTCAAAAATTGATATTTCAAGCATAGGAAGGCCACAAATAAAATACCCAAAATTTCAAGGGTGTTACATTTATTGTGCGATAAAGTGGTGAGGAAAATGATGTTAGGATTAAATAATGGTGATGGTGATGGTGATGGTGATGGTGATGTCTAAGGAATAGATAACTTGAATAATTGTGACTATTATATTATGTGGAAAGAAGCAGGGAATAATGATAGGCTTGAATGTGTAGTTATGGGCGGTGATGTTAGAATCCAATTTGTGATAGTTTAGGAAGTAGTGGTAATCTAATGAGTAATGAGTAATGAAGGATCCACTAGTTACCTGCATGCTTAAGTGTTACATTGTGAATCATTTTATGACATTATTGTTATGGTATTAATAAATATACTTTATCTATTAGATGCCCATGAGAGGCTAAATTGGTGATAATGTTGATTTATTGAATTATTCCTATGAGAGGCTTGTTTGATAATGATAATTCCTTGAATTGATTTCACGAATGGCTTGTTGATGATCAAGATAAATTGCTAAAATAATGTCATGAGAGGATCAAGTTATTGATGAATGAAATAGCTTGATCCTGAATGATAATGTGTGAATGAAGGCCTTGGATGAAGAAAGCTTGTGATATAACTTGATAAAGGTTGAAAGTGACATTGAATATGGATTTAGAACTCAAAGTGGAAAGATTTGTTTATGGTAATGTGACCAACGACAAATGTTGATATTGCTATAGTATTCTGATATGACATGTATATATCAGGACAATGCCAATAAGACCTATAGAGTATATTTTTTTTGGTAGATGGTGTCGCACCAGCACGATAAAGATAATAATAATAATAATAATAATAATAATAATAATAAAGAGAAATGAATAAAGAGATCTAAAGTGATGATCCAATAAATAATCTCAAAAAATGATCTCAAAGTTCCAATAATTGAATTAACCTTTCCCAAAGAATATCCATAAAGGTTTTCTAATGAGACTTAAGTTCTCTTGTGTGTATACTGAGATGTGAGTTGACATGTATTCTCTACTTGATTGTATCCTTGAGATTAATTTAGCGGCATTTGCGTGGAAAGGTGAAATGTTGTCTTACTTGCTATATGTTGGTTGACTTGTTTCATTATATATCATGACCCAAAAGATAAGGTCATGATTACACTTATCATGGAAAAACATTGACAAATAAGCCAATCAACCAAACTAATATGTTAGAACAAAATTATACACAATTTCTAAGGTGAGACTTCTAAAGCAAAGTTAGACCATACATGCACAAAAATAGCAGAAGTTTGAATAATAATGATGCCATAAACTATCTCAAAACCCAGTGTCACAATGTAAGAACAATCTAAAATACAACTTAAAAATCTGGAAGTACAACTAAAAATCAGAAAACTACTAGTCTATCTGAATACAAAATAAGACATAACCTGGATAGGATGAGGTTTAAGGTCAATTTTGAAAGAATAAAGTGGCCAATACCTCAAAGTGGCAATGATCAACTACACGATATTAAATGTCTCACAGTGCACTCGTACCTGGATCTGTACCAAAAGGCACAGTAGGTGTGAGTATGGTCCATTCTAGGTCAACTAAGCAAAGTAGAAAATAAGATACATAAATGCATACTATGAGCTTGTCACCTACAATCAGAAAGTGTCTTAAATAGTAGTTTGAACCATCTTCACTAATAGTTCTAAATATATCACTTAAACAAGAATATAGGTACGTACAAAGAAGAAGAATAGATATGCCTAGGATTAAGAACAATAAGCACAATATTAAAGATACATAATATATGAAATACAATGATGATGATAATGATGATGTAATATGAATGAGGTTATTGCATAACCTCTGTATACACCTACCGAGCCTTAGCTCTTCCAAGTAGGGACAATGGGGGATTCACAATCCATATACTTTCTTAGTACTCAATATCCATATCTTCTCTCCAACTCGTGGGCTATGGGAAAGGGTCTTGTAAAAGTATCTTATTCATATCAAAATTAGTTTTTCCATAGTGGTACCAATATCTGATGAATGTATGTATGACATAAGGATGTAATGCTTACAACCAAACCAGTATGAAGATCTCAAAATCTATTCAATATGTTTACACGTGAGCTCAAAATCCACTCAATATCTCAATCATCCATGATTCGTATAAATAATGTACCATTTAGAGTAAAAATACAAGAAGACATCATTAGTATCACATTTAAACCAAATTGAGTATTTCTATCATAAAGAAGTAACCAATGCATATATAAGTCAATAAAATTAGATAAATCCCCCTCACGGGCCACACATAGCAAATATCATCTCAAATCACTAATAGAAATAACATAATCCCCCACACGGGCACACAATAGTAATAATATTATTTTCATGATTATTACCCATACCATAGCCTGATTTTATATAAATATCAACTACCCAAACTAGTCTGAAGAAATTCAAGCCATTACCTATATCATGATGATGAAATTCAAGACTGAAATCCTTCAACGCAAAGCTTTTTTGTAATACCTCGAGAATTTCAACTAATAGTAGAACCCTGCTTCAATCTCTTTAGAAATAAATTTAGTGATTTGGTAGTTACATGATTTAGTTTGATGAGTATTAAGGACTCAAAAGTGTCCTAGCTATTAGATGAATCAAAACATTCCTTGCCGATTGAATTCCTGAGAAGGATATTGGTATAGTCAAATTCAAATGAGAACATCTCTCGTTATACTATGAATTTTTGAGCTCATGACCTAACAACTGATGATAATTGAATTAGATTTCCAAAAATACCAATTTTGCCTAAATCCGATATCGGAGCAAAATGTTATGCCCATTTTAATCCAACATGTCAGTTTGAAAACCTGAGTGACGACATTCATGATAACTTATCACAAGTGTGACGACTTGTCA